>NW_028232124.1:172500-180429 GCF_054491065.1 Syngnathus leptorhynchus | reverse complement strand
GGTCGAACCCGGAAGACGAAAAACGCCGCTCTCCGCCCGGAGCTCATGACAAACGAAAAATTTTCTAAGTGCCAACGGCACTAGCGAGCGAATGTGTCCGCTCGGCGCTGGTTCCCGGGTCGAACCCGGAAGACGAAAAACGCCGGTCTCCGCCCGGAGCTCATGACAAACGAAAAATTTTCTAAGTGCCAACGGCACTTGCGAGCGAATGTGTCCGCTCGGCGCTGGTTCCCGGGTCGAACCCGGAAGACGAAAAACGCCGGTCTCCGCCCGGAGCTCATGACAAACGAAAAATTTTCTAAGTGCCAACGGCACTAGCGAGCGAATGTGTCCGCTCGGCGCTGGTTCCCGGGTCGAACCCGGAAGACGAAAAACGCCGGTCCTCGCCCGGAGCTCATGACAAACGAAAAATTTTCTAAGTGCCAACGGCACTAGCGAGCGAATGTGTCCGCTCGGCGCTGGTTCCCGGGTCGAACCCGGAAGACGAAAAACGCCGGTCCTCGCCTGGAGGTCCCAGCAAAATCAGCGAAAAAACGACTAAGTGTCAACTTTCAAAAAAACGACTAAGTGTCAACTTTCGAAAAAACGGCTAAGTGTCGACTTTCGAAAAAACGGCTAAGTGTCGCCTTTCGAAAAAACGACTAAGTGTCGCCTCTCTGAAAAAACGACTAAGTGCCCACGGCTCTGCGGGGCTTGTGAGTCCGCCCCGCGCCGGTTCGGCGGTCGGCCTCAAAAAGCGAAAAATCAGCCTCTTTCCCTGGAGCTCACCAAAAATTTGACGAAATTTTTCTAAGTTCTCCTCGAGGTACCAGGGGGTGAGGTACCCGGGCTAAGGTGCAGTACCTTTTTTGGTCTTCAGGTGCGCCAGAGTACAATGAAATGGTCCCAGTAGTCAGTGTACTCATCGACTTTCCCCCCGTTTTCCAAAGCACCTCGTTTACGAGTATGGAGGAGATGGTGCTGGTCTCCCCACGGCGTCGGACACGCCGTCCTCGACAGCACAAGGTCGGATAGAAGACCTGGAAAGCGCCGTGGCACGCGCTGGAGGTGGGCACTTTGGCGAAAAAACGACTAAGTGTCAACTTTCGAAAAAACGACTAAGTGTCAACTTTCGAAAAAACGGCTAAGTGTCAACTTTCGAAAAAACGACTAAGTGTCACCTCTCTGAAAAAATGGCAAAGTGTCGCCTCTCTGAAAATTTTCTAAGTGCCCACGGCTCTGCGGGCTCGTGCATCCGAGCCGCGCCGGTTCTGCAACCGGCCTAGAATGACGAAAAATAACGGTCTCCTCCTGGAGCTCACAGCCAATTGTGGCGAAAAAGTGGCAAAGTGCCCACGGCTCTGCGGGCTCGTGCATCCGACCCGCGCCGGTTCTGCAGCCGGCCTAGAATGACGAAAAATAACGGTCTCCTCCTGGAGCTCACAGCCAACTTGGCAAAAAGTTTCTAAGTGCCCACGGCCCTGCCGAGCTTTGGCGTCCGCCCAGCGCCGGTTCCGCAGTCGGCCTCCAATGACGAAAAATAACGGTCTCCTCCTGGAGCTCACAGCCAACTTGGCAAAAAGTTTCTAAGTGCCCACGGCCCTGCCGAGCTTTGGCGTCCGCCCAGCGCCGGTTCCGCAGTCGGCCTCGAATGACGAAAAATAACGGTCTCCTCCTGGAGCTCACAGCCAACTTGGCAAAAAGTTTCTAAGTGCCCACGGCCCTGCCGAGCTTTGGCGTCCGCCCAGCGCCGGTTCCGCAGTCGGCCTCGAATGACGAAAAATAACGGTCTCCTCCTGGAGCTCACAGCCAACTTGGCAAAAAGTTTCTAAGTGCCCACGGCCCTGCCGAGCTTTGGCGTCCGCCCAGCGCCGGTTCCGCAGTCGGCCTCGAATGACGAAAAATAACGGTCTCCTCCTGGAGCTCACAGCCAACTTGGCAAAAAGTTTCTAAGTGCCCACGGCCCTGCCGAGCTTTGGCGTCCGCCCAGCGCCGGTTCCGCAGTCGGCCTCGAATGACGAAAAATAACGGTCTCCTCCTGGAGCTCACAGCCAACTTGGCAAAAAGTTTCTAAGTGCCCACGGCCCTGCCGAGCTTTGGCGTCCGCCCAGCGCCGGTTCCGCAGTCGGCCTCGAATGACGAAAAATAACGGTCTCCTCCTGGAGCTCACAGCCAACTTGGCAAAAAGTTTCTAAGTGCCCACGGCCCTGCCGAGCTTTGGCGTCCGCCCAGCGCCGGTTCCGCAGTCGGCCTCGAATGACGAAAAATAACGGTCTCCTCCTGGAGCTCACAGCCAACTTGGCAAAAAGTTTCTAAGTGCCCACGGCCCTGCCGAGCTTTGGCGTCCGCCCAGCGCCGGTTCCGCAGTCGGCCTCGAATGACGAAAAATAACGGTCTCCTCCTGGAGCTCACAGCCAACTTGGCAAAAAGTTTCTAAGTGCCCACGGCCCTGCCGAGCTTTGGCGTCCGCCCAGCGCCGGTTCCGCAGTCGGCCTCGAATGACGAAAAATAACGGTCTCCTCCTGGAGCTCACAGCCAACTTGGCAAAAAGTTTCTAAGTGCCCACGGCCCTGCCGAGCTTTGGCGTCCGCCCAGCGCCGGTTCCGCAGTCGGCCTCGAATGACGAAAAATAACGGTCTCCTCCTGGAGCTCACAGCCAACTTGGCAAAAAGTTTCTAAGTGCCCACGGCCCTGCCGAGCTTTGGCGTCCGCCCAGCGCCGGTTCCGCAGTCGGCCTCGAATGACGAAAAATAACGGTCTCCTCCTGGAGCTCACAGCCAACTTGGCAAAAAGTTTCTAAGTGCCCACGGCCCTGCCGAGCTTTGGCGTCCGCCCAGCGCCGGTTCCGCAGTCGGCCTCGAATGACGAAAAATAACGGTCTCCTCCTGGAGCTCACAGCCAACTTGGCAAAAAGTTTCTAAGTGCCCACGGCCCTGCCGAGCTTTGGCGTCCGCCCAGCGCCGGTTCCGCAGTCGGCCTCGAATGACGAAAAATAACGGTCTCCTCCTGGAGCTCACAGCCAACTTGGCAAAAAGTTTCTAAGTGCCCACGGCCCTGCCGAGCTTTGGCGTCCGCCCAGCGCCGGTTCCGCAGTCGGCCTCGAATGACGAAAAATAACGGTCTCCTCCTGGAGCTCACAGCCAACTTGGCAAAAAGTTTCTAAGTGTCACATCTCTGAAAAAACGGCTAAGTGTCGACTTTCGAAAAAACGGCAAAGTGTCACATCTCTGAAAAAACGGCTAAGTGTCGACTTTCGAAAAAACGGCTAAGTGTCGCCTTTCGAAAAAACGGCTAAGTGTCGCCTCTCTGAAAAAACGGCAAAGTGTCAACTTTCGAAAAAACGACAGAGTGTCGCCTCTCTGAAAAAACGACTAAGTGTCGACTCTGAGAAAATGGCAAAGTGCCCACGGCTCTGCGGGCTCGTGCATCCGACCCGCGCCGGTTCCCCAGCCGGCCTGAAATAAGGCAAAACCAGCCTCTCCGCCTGGAGCTCAGAGCCAACTTGGCGAATATTTTCTAAGTGCCCACGGCTCTGCGTGGCTACGGCGTCTGCCCAGCGCCGGTTCCTGGGTCGAACCCCGAGGACGAGGAATGCCGGTCTCCGCCTGGAGGTCCCAGCTTAATCGGCGAAAATTTTCTAAGTGCCCACGGCTCTGCCGGGCTCGTGCATCCGACCCGCGCCGGTTCCCCAGCCGGCCTGAAATAAGGCAAAACCAGGCTCTCCCCCTGGAGCTCAGAGCCAATTGTGGCGAAAAAACGACTAAGTGTCAACTTTCGAAAAAACGACTAAGTGTCAACTTTCCAAAAAAACGGCTAAGTGTCGACTTTCGAAAAAACGGCTAAGTGTCAACTTTCGAAAAAACGACTAAGTGTCGCCTCTGAAAAAACGACTAAGTGTCGCCTCTCTGAAAAAACGACTAAGTGCCCACGGCTCTGCGGGGCTTGTGAGTCCGCCCCGCGCCGGTTCGGCGGTCGGCCTCAAAAAGCGAAAAATCAGCCTCTCTCCCTGGAGCTCACCAAAAATTTGTCGAAATTTTTCTAAGTTCTCCTCGAGGTACCAGGGGGTGAGGTACCCGGGCTAAGGTGCAGTACCTTTTTTGGTCTTCAGGTGCGCCAGAGTACAATGAAATGGTCCCAGTAGTCAGTGTACTCATCGACTTTCCCCCCGTTTTCCAAAGCACCCCGTTTACGAGTATGGAGGAGATGGTGCTGGTCTCCCCACGGCGTCGGACACGCCGTCCTCGACAGCACAAGGTCGGATAGAAGACCTGAAAAGCGCCGTGGCACGCGCTGGAGGTGTCACTGTGGCGAAAAAGTGACTAAGTGTCAACTTTCGAAAAAACGGCTAAGTGTCAACTTTCGAAAAAACGGCTAAGTGTCAACTTTCGAAAAAACGGCTAAGTGTCAACTTTCGAAAAAACGACTAAGTGTCGCCTCTCTGAAAAAACGGCAAAGTGTCAACTTTCGAAAAAACGACTAAGTGTCAACTTTCGAAAAAACGACTAAGTGTCACCTCTCTGAAAAAATGGCAAAGTGTCAACTGCGAATGTGGTGGTGCATGGAAGGAAGTGGAGGACGGCCGCCTCCTTAAACACAGGCCGAAGAGGAGCGTCAGGGCCGGCTCCTTAAACACGGACCGAGTGTCGCCCTTAACACAGACCAAGCGGAGGACGGCCGCCTCCCTAAATACAGGCCGAACCGGAGCGCGAGGGCCGCTCCTTAAACACGGACCGAGTGTCGCCCTTAACACAGACCAAGGGGAGGACGGCCGCCTCCTTAAACACAGGCCGGAGAGGAGCGTCAGGGCCAGGCTCCTCAAACATGGACCGAGTGTCGCCCTTAACACAGACCAAGGGGAGGACGGCCGCCTCCTTAAACACAGGCCGGAGAGGAGCGTCAGGGCCAGGCTCCTCAAACATGGACCGAGTGTCGCCCTTAACACAGACCAAGGGGAGGACGGCCGCCTCCTTAAACACAGGCCGGAGAGGAGCGTCAGGGCCAGGCTCCTCAAACATGGACCGAGTGTCGCCCTTAACACAGACCAAGGGGAGGACGGCCGCCTCCTTAAACACAGGCCGGAGAGGAGCGTCAGGGCCAGGCTCCTCAAACATGGACCGAGTGTCGCCCTTAACACGGACCAAGGGGAGGACGGCCGCCTCCTTAAACACAGGCCGGAGAGGAGCGTCAGGGCCAGGCTCCTCAAACATGGACCGAGTGTCGCCCTTAACACGGACCAAGGGGAGGACGGCCGCCTCCTTAAACACAGGCCGGAGAGGAGCGTCAGGGCCAGGCTCCTCAAACATGGACCGAGTGTCGCCCTTAACACAGACCAAGGGGAGGACGGCCGCCTCCTTAAACACAGGCCGGAGAGGAGCGTCAGGGCCAGGCTCCTCAAACATGGACCGAGTGTCGCCCTTAACACGGACCAAGGGGAGGACGGCCGCCTCCTTAAACACAGGCCGGAGAGGAGCGTCAGGGCCAGGCTCCTCAAACATGGACCGAGTGTCGCCCTTAACACGGACCAAGGGGAGGACGGCCGCCTCCTTAAACACAGGCCGGAGAGGAGCGTCAGGGCCAGGCTCCTCAAACATGGACCGAGTGTCGCCCTTAACACGGACCAAGGGGAGGACGGCCGCCTCCTTAAACACAGGCCGGAGAGGAGCGTCAGGGCCAGGCTCCTCAAACATGGACAGAGTGTCGCCCTTAACACAGACCAAGCGGAGGACGGCCGCCTCCCTAAATACAGGCCGAACCGGAGCGCGAGTGTCGCTCCTTAAACACGGACCGAGTGGAGGACGGCCGCCTCCTTAAACACAGGCCGAACAAAATGACACAAAGTGTCAACTGCGAATGTTGTCCATCCAAGGAAGGAGCGTGATGCCCGGCCGGCTCCTTAAACACAGGCCGAGAGTCGCCCCGGACGGTCCGCCTCGCGGCGCCCGTCTGCTCGGATAAAATGACACAAAGTGTCAACTACGAATGTTGTCCATCCAAGGAGGGAGCGTGATGCCCGGCCGGCTCCGAAAACACAGGCCGAGAGTCGCCCCGGACGGTCCGCCTCGCGGCGCCCGTCTGCTCGGATAAAATGACACAAAGTGTCAACTGCGAATGTTGTCCATCCAAGGAAGGAGCGTGATGCCCGGCCGGCTCCTTAAACACAGGCCGAGAGTCGCCCCGGACGGTCCGCCTCGCGGCGCCCGCCCGCTCGGATAAAATGACACAAAGTGTCAACTACGAATGTTGTCCATCCAAGGAAGGAGCGTGATGCCCGGCCGGCTCCTTAAACACAGGCCGAGAGTCGCCCCGGATGGTCGCCTCGCGGCGCCCGTCTGCTCGGATAAAATGACACAAAGTGTCAACTACGAATGTTGTCCATCCAAGGAGGGAGCGTGATGCCCGGCCGGCTCCGAAAACACAGGCCGAGAGTCGCCCCGGACGGTCCGCCTCGCGGCGCCCGTCTGCTCGGATAAAATGACACAAAGTGTCAACTGCGAATGTTGTCCATCCAAGGAAGGAGCGTGATGCCCGGCCGGCTCCTTAAACACAGGCCGAGAGTCGCCCCGGACGGTCCGCCTCGCGGCGCCCGCCCGCTCGGATAAAATGACACAAAGTGTCAACTACGAATGTTGTCCATCCAAGGAGGGAGCGTGAGGCCCGGCCGGCTCCGAAAACACAGGCCGAGAGTCGCCCCGGACGGTCCGCCTCTCGAGGCGCCCGCCCGCTCGGATAAAATGACACAAAGTGTCAACTACGAATGTTGTCCATCCAAGGAGGGAGCGTGATGCCCGGCCGGCTCCGAAAACACAGGCCGAGAGTCGCCCCGGACGGTCCGCCTCGCGGCGCCCGTCTGCTCGGATAAAATGACACAAAGTGTCAACTACGAATGTTGTCCATCCAAGGAGGGAGCGTGAGGCCCGGCCGGCTCCGAAAACACAGGCCGAGAGTCGCCCCGGACGGTCCGCCTCTCGAGGCGCCCGCCCGCTCGGATAAAATGACACAAAGTGTCAACTACGAATGTTGTCCATCCAAGGAGGGAGCGTGATGCCCGGCCGGCTCCGAAAACACAGGCCGAGAGTCGCCCCGGACGGTCCGCCTCGCGGCGCCCGCCCGCTCGGATAAAATGACACAAAGTGTCAACTACGAATGTTGTCCATCCAAGGAGGGAGCGTGAGGCCCGGCCGGCTCCGAAAACACAGGCCGAGAGTCGCCCCGGACGGTCCGCCTCTCGAGGCGCCCGCCCGCTCGGATAAAATGACACAAAGTGTCAACTACGAATGTTGTCCATCCAAGGAGGGAGCGTGATGCCCGGCCGGCTCCGAAAACACAGGCCGAGATTCGACCCCGGACGGGCCGTCTTCTCCCGGCGCCCGCCCGCGTACGCCCCCCATCCCCGGTCGCCCGTCTGCTCCCGGCGGGCCTCCGAGTACCCCCTCACCCAACTGACCGACTGGCACTCATGACCCGCCTTGGTAGGGCCTCCATCGGCCTCGGCTCGTCCGACGTCGGGTGGACGGTTCCTACCCACTGCGGGTCGCACTCTAGCGCCCCGGCCGCCGCGTGAGCGTGCGCTCCCCGCGCCGCCCCGCAGGCCCCGGCGCGACCGTACTGCGGCGAGACCGAGACGACCCGGTTTGGCATCCATCCCACCTAGCCACGATCCACGGAGGCCGAGCGAGCGGCTGAGTGTCGGGCGCCGCGCGTGCGAGCGTCCGCCGGCCGCGCCGGTCCTTCCGCGAATGTCGTTTCTCAAACCCTCCGGCTTGATAGCGGCGGCACCACGGGAAGCCGTCCACACACACCGTCCGACCTCTATCCGAAAAGCCTTCCCGACCAACCGCGGTCGTGGGGGCGTCTGTCGCTCCGCATCGGGGGGGCGTATGGCTTCCGCGCTACGCGCTGCGGGCTCGGGGGGGCCGCAACGGCTGAGTCTGACTCGGCCGGGGCGCAGCT
>NW_028232124.1:145000-162500 GCF_054491065.1 Syngnathus leptorhynchus | reverse complement strand
TTCACCGGCCCCGAGCACCAGCGGTCAGCCACGGAGGGTGCTGGATCATCCATACTTCCAGAGCTCCAGAGCTCCATAGCCCCGGAGCTCCATAGCTCCATAGCCCCGGAGCTCCATAGCTCCATAGCCCCGGAGCTCCATAGCCCCGGAGCTCCATAGCTCCATAGCCCCGGAGCTCCATAGCTCCATAGCCCCGGAGCTCCATAGCTCCATAGCTCCATAGCCCCGGAGCTCCATAGCTCCATAGCCCCGGAGCTCCATAGCTCCATAGCTCCATAGCCCCGGAGCTCCATAGCCCCGGAGCTCCATAGCCCCGGAGCTCCATAGCTCCATAGCCCCGGAGCTCCATAGCTCCATAGCCCCGGAGCTCCATAGCTCCATAGCTCCATAGCCCCGGAGCTCCATAGCCCCGGAGCTCCATAGCCCCGGAGCTCCATAGCTCCAGCCGCGGAGGGTGCTGGCTGGTGGCTCCATAGCTCCATACTTCCATACTTGCAGCCACGGAGTTGGCTAAAATTGCACTAAGTGCGAAAGCCCATTCATTTACAACGGCGTGTCCGCCAGGCGGCGACATTTCCCCGTTACCGGTGGCTGCGCGGCGGGTGAGTGACAGAGCTTATCCGAGCGGCTGGAACTCTGCGCCGGCGTGGTCGAGCGTGAGGCCTCGGCCCTTTGGCTGCCTGGTACCTAAAACACTTCCATTGATCCAGCCACGGAGGGTGCTGGCTGGTGGCTCCATACCTCCAGAGCTCCAGAGCTCCATAGCACCAGAGCTCCATAGCTCCATAGCACCAGAGCTCCATAGCTCCATAGCACCAGAGCTCCATAGCTCCATAGCACCAGAGCTCCATAGCTCCATAGCACCAGAGCTCCATAGCTCCATAGCACCAGAGCTCCATAGCTCCATAGCACCAGGGCTCCATAGCTCCATAGCTCCAGGGCTCCATAGCTCCAGGGCTCCATAGCTCCATAGCTCCAGGGCTCCATAGCTCCATACCTCCAGAGCTCCATAGCTCCAGCCTGGGTGGCTGGTGGCTCCATAGCTCCATACTTCCATAGCTCCAGTCAGAGAGTTGGCGAAAATTGCACTAAGTGCGAAAGCCCATTCATTTACAACGGCGTGTCCGCCAGGCGGCGACATTTCCCCGTTACCGGTGGCTGCGTGGCGGGTGAGTGACAGAGCTTATCCGAGCGGCTGGAACTCTGCGCCGGCGTGGTCGAGCGTGAGGCCCCGGCCCTTTGGCTGCCTGGTACCTAAAACACTTCCATTGATCCAGCCACGGAGGGTGCTGGCTGGTGGCTCCATAGCTCCATAGCTCCATAGCACCAGAGCTCCATAGCTCCATAGCACCAGAGCTCCATAGCTCCATAGCACCAGAGCTCCATAGCTCCATAGCACCAGAGCTCCATAGCTCCATAGCACCAGAGCTACATAGCTCCATAGCACCAGAGCTCCATAGCTCCATAGCACCAGAGCTCCATAGCTCCATAGCACCAGAGCTCCATAGCTCCATAGCACCAGAGCTCCATAGCTCCAGAGCTCCATAGCTCCAGCCTGGGTGGCTGGTGGCTCCATAGCTCCATACTTCCATAGCTCTAAGTCAGAGAGTTGGCGAAAATTGCACTAAGTGCGAAAGCCCATTCATTTACAACGGCGTGTCCACAAGGCGGCGACATTTCCCCGTTACCGGTGGCTGCGCGGCGGGAGAGTGACAGAGCTCATCCGAGCGGCTGGAACTCTGCGCCGGCGTGGTCGAGCGTGAGGCCTCGGCACTTTGGCCGCCTGGTACCTAAACACTTCCATTGATCCAGCCACGGAGGGTGCTGGCTGGTGGCTCCATACCTCCATAGCTCCATACCTCCAGAGCTCCATAGCTCCATAGCACCAGAGCTCCATAGCTCCATAGCACCAGAGCTCCATAGCTCCATAGCACCAGAGCTCCAGAGCTCCATAGCACCAGAGCTCCAGAGCTCCATAGCACCAGAGCTCCATAGCTCCATAGCACCAGAGCTCCATAGCTCCATAGCACCAGAGCTCCATAGCTCCATAGCACCAGAGCTCCATAGCTCCATAGCACCAGAGCTCCATAGCTCCATAGCACCAGAGCTCCATAGCTCCATAGCACCAGAGCTCCATAGCTCCATAGCACCAGGGCTCCATAGCTCCATAGCTCCAGGGCTCCATAGCTCCATAGCTCCAGAGCTCCAGAGCTCCAGAGCTCCATAGCTCCATAGCTCCATACTTCCATAGCTCCGGAGCTCCATGGCTCCATACTTCCATAGCTCCAGCCTGGCTGGCTGGTGGCTCCATAGCTCCATACTTGCAGCCACGGAGCTGGCGAAAATTGCACTAAGTGCGAAAGCCCATTCATTTACAACGGCGTGTCCACAAGGCGGCGACATTTCCCCGTTACCGGTGGCTGCGCGGCGGGTGAGTGACAGAGCTTATCCGAGCGGCTGGAACTCTGCGCCGGCGTGGTCGAGAGTGAGGCCTCGGCCCTTTGGCTGCCTGGTACCTAAAACACTTCCATTGATCCAGCCTCGGAGGGTGCTGGCTGGTGGCTCCATACCTCCATAGCTCCATACCTCCAGAGCTCCATAGCTCCATAGCACCAGAGCTCCATAGCTCCATAGCACCAGAGCTCCATAGCTCCATAGCACCAGAGCTCCATAGCTCCATAGCACCAGAGCTCCATAGCACCAGAGCTCCATAGCTCCATAGCACCAGAGCTCCATAGCTCCATAGCACCAGAGCTCCATAGCTCCATAGCACCAGAGCTCCATAGCTCCATAGCACCAGAGCTCCATAGCTCCATAGCTCCATAGCTCCAGGGCTCCATAGCTCCATAGCTCCAGGGCTCCATAGCTCCAGGGCTCCAGGGCTCCATAGCTCCAGGGCTCCATAGCTCCAGGGCTCCAGGGCTCCATAGCTCCAGGGCTCCATAGCTCCAGGGCTCCAGGGCTCCATAGCTCCATACCTCCAGAGCTCCATACCTCCAGAGCTCCAGAGCTCCATAGCACCAGAGCTCCATGGCTTCAGAGCTCCATAGCACCATAGCTCCATACCTCCAGAGCTCCAGGGCTCCATAGCTCCATAGCTCCATAGCTCCATAGCTCCATACCTCCAGAGCTCCATAGCACCAGAGCTCCAGAGCTCCATAGCTCCAGCCTGGGTGGCTGGTGGCTCCATAGCTCCATACTTCCATAGCTCTAAGTCAGAGAGTTGGCGAAAATTGCACTAAGTGCGAAAGCCCATTCATTTACAACGGCGTGTCCACAAGGCGGCGACATTTCCCCGTTACCGGTGGCTGCGCGGCGGGAGAGTGACAGAGCTCATCCGAGCGGCTGGAACTCTGCGCCGGCGTGGTCGAGCGTGAGGCCTCGGCACTTTGGCCGCCTGGTACCTAAACACTTCCATTGATCCAGCCACGGAGGGTGCTGGCTGGTGGCTCCATACCTCCATAGCTCCATACCTCCAGAGCTCCAGAGCTCCATAGCACCAGAGCTCCATAGCTCCATAGCACCAGAGCTCCATAGCACCAGAGCTCCATAGCTCCATAGCACCAGAGCTCCATAGCTCCATAGCACCAGAGCTCCATAGCTCCATAGCACCAGAGCTCCATAGCACCAGAGCTCCATAGCTCCATAGCACCAGAGCTCCATAGCTCCATAGCACCAGCTCCATAGCTCCATAGCACCAGAGCTCCATAGCTCCATAGCACCAGAGCTCCATAGCTCCATAGCACCAGAGCTCCATAGCTCCATAGCACCAGAGCTCCATAGCTCCATAGCACCAGAGCTCCATAGCTCCATAGCTCCAGGGCTCCATAGCTCCAGGGCTCCAGGGCTCCATAGCTCCAGGGCTCCATAGCTCCAGGGCTCCAGGGCTCCATAGCTCCATACCTCCAGAGCTCCATAGCTCCATACTTCCAGAGCTCCATAGCTCCATAGCACCAGAGCTCCAGAGCTCCATAGCTCCATAGCACCAGAGCTCCATAGCACCAGAGCTCCATAGCTCCAGCCTGGGTGGCTGGTGGCTCCATAGCTCCATACTTCCATAGCTCCAGTCAGAGAGTTGGCGAAAATTGCACTAAGTGCGAAAGCCCATTCATTTACAAGGGCGTGTCCACAAGGCGGCGACATTTCCCCGTTACCGGTGGCTGCGCGGCAGGAGAGTGACAGAGCTTATCCGAGCGGCTGGAACTCTGCGCCGGCGTGGTCGAACGGCTGGCCTCGGTAGTTGAGGTACCAGGGGTGGGCCGGGGAGCTCCAGGCGGGTCTTGTGAGAGAGTGAAGCCGAGCGGCTGGAACTCTGGGCCGGCCTGGTCGAGCGGCTGGCCTCGGTAGTTGAGGTACCAGGGGCGGGCTGGGGAGCTCCAGGCGGGGCTTGTGAGAGAGTGAAGCCGAGCGGCTGGAACTCTGGGCCGGCGTGGTTGAGCCACGGAGGGTGCTGGCTGGTGGCTCCATAGCTCCATAGCTCCATAGCTCCATACTTCCATAGCTCCATACTTCCATAGCTCCAGACTTCCATAGCTCCATAGCTCCATAGCTCCATAGCTCCATAGCTCCATAGCACCAGAGCTCCAGAGCTCCATAGCACCAGAGCTCCAGAGCTCCATAGCTCCATAGCTCCATAGCCCCAGAGCTCCATAGCTCCATAGCTCCATAGCTCCAGAGCTCCATACTTCCATAGCTCCAGAGCTCCAGCCTGTCTGGTGGCTCCATAGCTCCATAGCTCCATACTTGCAGCCACGGAGCTGGCGAAAATTGCACTAAGTGCGAAAGCCCATTCATTTACAACGGCGTGTCCACAAGGCGGCGACATTTCCCCGTTACCGGTGGCTGCTTAGCGGGAGAGTGACAGAGCTTATCCGAGCGGCTGGAACTCTGGGCCGGCCTGGTCGAGCGGCTGGCCTCGGTAGTTGAGGTACCAGGGGCGGGCTGGGGAGCTCCAGGCGGGGCTTGTGAGAGAGTGTAGCCGAGCGGCTGGAACTCTGGGCCGGCGTGGTTGAGCAGCATGCCCGCGGAGGTGGCTCTTCCATAGGCACGGAGGGTGCTGGAGCTCCACACTTCCCTAGGCACGGAGGGTGCTGGAGCTCCACACTTCCATAGGCAGGGAGGGTGCTGGAGCTCCACACTTCCATAGGCAGGGAGGGTGCTGGAGCTCCACACTTCCATAGGCAGGGAGGGTGCTGGAGCTCCACACTTCCATAGGCAGGGAGGGTGCTGGAGCTCCACACTTCCATAGGCAGGGAGGGTGCTGGAGCTCCACACTTCCATAGGCAGGGAGGGTGCTGGAGCTCCACACTTCCATAGGCAGGGAGGGTGCTGGAGCTCCACACTTCCATAGGCAGGGAGGGTGCTGGAGCTCCACACTTCCATAGGCAGGGAGGGTGCTGGAGCTCCACACTTCCATAGGCAGGGAGGGTGCTGGAGCTCCACACTTCCATAGGCAGGGAGGGTGCTGGAGCTCCACACTTCCATAGGCAGGGAGGGTGCTGGAGCTCCACACTTCCATAGGCAGGGAGGGTGCTGGAGCTCCACACTTCCATAGGCAGGGAGGGTGCTGGAGCTCCACACTTCCATAGGCAGGGAGGGTGCTGGAGCTCCACACTTCCATAGGCAGGGAGGGTGCTGGAGCTCCACACTTCCATAGGCAGGGAGGGTGCTGGAGCTCCACACTTCCATAGGCAGGGAGGGTGCTGGAGCTCCACACTTCCATAGGCAGGGAGGGTGCTGGAGCTCCACACTTCCATAGGCAGGGAGGGTGCTGGAGCTCCACACTTCCATAGGCAGGGAGGGTGCTGGAGCTCCACACTTCCATAGGCAGGGAGGGTGCTGGAGCTCCACATCCACACTTCCAGCCACTGCATGCTGGCACTTCCACCTTGCTTGCTAAGTCGGCGTGATCTTGCCCAAAAAGTCCCTCCTCACCTCCAGCTGGAAGTGGAAAAAAATCCTCCACCTGCTTGGCCGAGGTTCTGGAAGCCAGCAGCTCGCAGAATGTTGCCAAAGTTTCACTGGAAGGAAAAGAAAAGAGAAGACCGAGTGCGCATTTCACCTACCGCCGAATGTCCACAAGAGGGAAGTGTCACTCCGTCGCAGAATCTGCGCCGACGCACTCGGCACCCTTCGAATTTATGGTGCCGGTGCGGGTGTTCTGGGTGCAAAAAGGCCGCCCAAGTGGTAGAAAAAAATCAGACTTCGTCTCTTAGGTCGAAATTAATGCCAAGTTTTGAAATGCGCTGGCAGGGGTGGACCAGGGCCCGTTAGAAGTGCTTAGGCGAGGTCCTGGAAGCCTAACCCGGCGTGATCTTGTGCAAAAAGCCGCTGCTGAGCTCCAGCTGGAAGTGTAAAAAGAACCGGGCTGGATAAAAAAAAGAACCGGGCTGGATCAAAAAAGAACCGGGCGACCCGTTAAAATTGCTTAGCCGAGGTCCTGGAAGCCTAACACGGCGTGATCTTGTGCAAAAAGCCGCTCCCGAGCTCCAGCTGGAAGTGTAAAAAGAACCGGGCTGGATAAAAAAAGAACCGGGCTGGATCAAAAAAGAACCGGGCGACCCGTTAAAATTGCTTAGCCGAGGTCCTGGAAGCCTAACCCGGCGTGATCTTGTGCAAATAGCCGCTGCCGAGCTCCAGCTGGAAGTGTGAAAAGAACCGGGCTGGATAAAAAAAAGAACCGGGCTGGATCAAAAAAGAACCGGGCGACCCGTTAAAATTGCTTAGCCGAGGTCCTGGAAGCCTAACACGGCGTGATCTTGTGCAAAAAACCGCTCCCGAGCTCCAGCTGGAAGTGTAAAAAGAACCGGGCTGGATAAAAAAAGAACCGGGCTGGATCAAAAAAGAACCGGGCGACCCGTTAAAATTGCTTAGCCGAGGTCCTGGAAGCCTAACCCGGCGTGATCTTGTGCAAAAAGCCGCTCCCGAGCTCCAGCTGGAAGTGTAAAAAGAACCGGGCTGGATAAAAAAAGAACCGGGCTGGATCAAAAAAGAACCGGGCGACCCGTTAAAATTGCTTAGCCGAGGTCCTGGAAGCCTAACACGGCGTGTTCTTGTGCAAAAAGCCGCTCCCAAGCTCCAGCTGGAAGTGTAAAAAGAACCGGGCTGGATAAAAAAAAGAACCGGGCTGGATCAAAAAAGAACCGGGCGACCCGTTAAAATTGCTTAGCCGAGGTCCTGGAAGCCTAACACGGCGTGTTCTTGTGCAAAAAGCCGCTCCCGAGCTCCAGCTGGAAGTGTAAAAAGAACCGGGCTGGATAAAAAAAGAACCGGGCTGGATAAAAAAAAAGAACCGGGCGACCCGTTAAAATTGCTTAGCCGAGGTCCTGGAAGCCTAACACGGCGTGATCTTGTGCAAAAAGCCGCTCCCGAGCTCCAGCTGGAAGTGTAAAAAGAACCAGGCTGGATAAAAAAAAGAACCGGGCTGGATCAAAAAAGAACCGGGCGACCCGTTAAAATTGCTTAGCCGAGGTCCTGGAAGCCTAACACGGCGTGTTCTTGTGCAAAAAGCCGCTCCCGAGCTCCAGCTGGAAGTGTAAAAAGAACCAGGCTGGATAAAAAAAAGAACCGGGCTGGATCAAAAAAGAACCGGGCGACCCGTTAAAATTGCTTAGCCGAGGTCCTGGAAGCCTAACACGGCGTGTTCTTGTGCAAAAAGCCGCTCCCGAGCTCCAGCTGGAAGTGTAAAAAGAACCAGGCTGGATAAAAAAAAGAACCGGGCTGGTTCAAAAAAGAACCGGGCAACCCGTTAAAATTGCTTAGCCGAGGTCCTGGAAGCCTAACACGGCGTGTTCTTGTGCAAAAAGCCGCTCCCGAGCTCCAGCTGGAAGTGTAAAAAGAACCAGGCTGGATAAAAAAAAGAACCGGGCTGGATCAAAAAAGAACCGGGCGACCCGTTAAAATTGCTTAGCCGAGGTCCTGGAAGCCTAACACGGCGTGTTCTTGTGCAAAAAGCCGCTCCCGAGCTCCAGCTGGAAGTGTAAAAAGAACCAGGCTGGATAAAAAAAAGAACCGGGCTGGTTCAAAAAAGAACCGGGCAACCCGTTAAAATTGCTTAGCCGAGGTCCTGGAAGCCTAACACGGCGTGATCTTGTGCAAAAAGCCGCTCCCGAGCTCCAGCTGGAAGTGTAAAAAGAACCGGGCTGGATAAAAAAAGAACCGGGCTGGATAAAAAAAAAGAACCGGGCGACCCGTTAAAATTGCTTAGCCGAGGTCCTGGAAGCCTAACACGGCGTGATCTTGTGCAAAAAGCCGCTCCCGAGCTCCAGCTGGAAGTGTAAAAAGAACCAGGCTGGATAAAAAAAAGAACCGGGCTGGATCAAAAAAGAACCGGGCGACCCGTTAAAATTGCTTAGCCGAGGTCCTGGAAGCCTAACACGGCGTGTTCTTGTGCAAAAAGCCGCTCCCGAGCTCCAGCTGGAAGTGTAAAAAGAACCAGGCTGGATAAAAAAAAGAACCGGGCTGGATCAAAAAAGAACCGGGCGACCCGTTAAAATTGCTTAGCCGAGGTCCTGGAAGCCTAACACGGCGTGTTCTTGTGCAAAAAGCCGCTCCCGAGCTCCAGCTGGAAGTGTAAAAAGAACCAGGCTGGATAAAAAAAAGAACCGGGCTGGATCAAAAAAGAACCGGGCGACCCGTTAAAATTGCTTAGCTGAGGTCCTGGAAGCCTAACACGGCGTGATCTTGTGCAAAAAGCCGCTCCCGAGCTCCAGCTGGAAGTGTAAAAAGAACCGGGCTGGATAAAAAAAAAGAACCGGGCTGGTTCAAAAAAGAACCGGGCAACCCGTTAAAATTGCTTAGCCGAGGTCCTGGAAGCCTAACACGGCGTGATCTTGTGCAAAAAGCCGCTCCCGAGCTCCAGCTGGAAGTGTAAAAAGAACCGGGCTGGATAAAAAAAGAACCGGGCTGGATAAAAAAAAAGAACCGGGCGACCCGTTAAAATTGCTTAGCCGAGGTCCTGGAAGCCTAACACGGCGTGATCTTGTGCAAAAAGCCGCTCCCGAGCTCCAGCTGGAAGTGTAAAAAGAACCAGGCTGGATAAAAAAAAGAACCGGGCTGGATCAAAAAAGAACCGGGCGACCCGTTAAAATTGCTTAGCCGAGGTCCTGGAAGCCTAACACGGCGTGTTCTTGTGCAAAAAGCCGCTCCCGAGCTCCAGCTGGAAGTGTAAAAAGAACCAGGCTGGATAAAAAAAAGAACCGGGCTGGATCAAAAAAGAACCGGGCGACCCGTTAAAATTGCTTAGCCGAGGTCCTGGAAGCCTAACACGGCGTGTTCTTGTGCAAAAAGCCGCTCCCGAGCTCCAGCTGGAAGTGTAAAAAGAACCAGGCTGGATAAAAAAAAGAACCGGGCTGGATCAAAAAAGAACCGGGCGACCCGTTAAAATTGCTTAGCTGAGGTCCTGGAAGCCTAACACGGCGTGATCTTGTGCAAAAAGCCGCTCCCGAGCTCCAGCTGGAAGTGTAAAAAGAACCGGGCTGGATAAAAAAAAAGAACCGGGCTGGTTCAAAAAAGAACCGGGCAACCCGTTAAAATTGCTTAGCCGAGGTCCTGGAAGCCTAACCCGGCGTGATCTTGCCCGAAAGTCGGCCTCTATACTTCCATTTTAGGTACCAGGGGCTATTAGTGTACTTGGTCCCACTAGTCAGTGTACTCATCCAGTTACCCCCCGTTTTCCAAAACACCATCGGCACGTATAAGGGGGGGACTCTTGAGAGAGATGAGGTATATGGCAGCGCAACACCAATCCGCTCCGCGCTGGTTCCCATGTCGGCTACGGATGAATAAAACCAGCCTGTCCCCCCTGGAGCTCACGAGACACGGAATTTTTTCTAAGTGCCAACGGCTCTTCCGAGCAAACGTGTCCGCTCCGGCTGGTTCCCCCGTCGGCCTCGAATGACGAAAAATGCCGGTCTCCGCCCGGAGCTCATGACAAACGAAAAATTTTCTAAGTGCCAACGGCACTAGCGAGCGAATGTGTCCGCTCGGCGCTGGTTCCCGGGTCGAACCCGGAAGACGAAAAACGCCGCTCTCCGCCCGGAGCTCATGACAAACGAAAAATTTTCTAAGTGCCAACGGCACTAGCGAGCGAATGTGTCCGCTCGGCGCTGGTTCCCGGGTCGAACCCGGAAGACGAAAAACGCCGCTCTCCGCCCGGAGCTCATGACAAACGAAAAATTTTCTAAGTGCCAACGGCACTAGCGAGCGAATGTGTCCGCTCGGCGCTGGTTCCCGGGTCGAACCCGGAAGACGAAAAACGCCGCTCTCCGCCCGGAGCTCATGACAAACGAAAAATTTTCTAAGTGCCAACGGCACTAGCGAGCGAATGTGTCCGCTCGGCGCTGGTTCCCGGGTCGAACCCGGAAGACGAAAAACGCCGCTCTCCGCCCGGAGCTCATTACAAACGAAAAATTTTCTAAGTGCCAACGGCACTAGCGAGCGAATGTGTCCGCTCGGCGCTGGTTCCCGGGTCGAACCCGGAAGACGAAAAACGCCGCTCTCCGCCCGGAGCTCATGACAAACGAAAAATTTTCTAAGTGCCAACGGCACTAGCGAGCGAATGTGTCCGCTCGGCGCTGGTTCCCGGGTCGAACCCGGAAGACGAAAAACGCCGCTCTCCGCCCGGAGCTCATGACAAACGAAAAAACTTTCTAAGTGCCAACGGCACTAGCGAGCGAATGTGTCCGCTCGGCGCTGGTTCCCGGGTCGAACCCGGAAGACAAAAAACGCCGGTCTCCGCCCGGAGCTCATGACAAACGAAAAATTTTCTAAGTGCCAACGGCACTAGCGAGCGAATGTGTCCGCTCGGCGCTGGTTCCCGGGTCGAACCCGGAAGACGAAAAACGCCGCTCTCCGCCCGGAGCTCATGACAAACGAAAAATTTTCTAAGTGCCAACGGCACTTGCGAGCGAATGTGTCCGCTCGGCGCTGGTTCCCGGGTCGGACCCGGAAGACGAAAAACGCCGGTCTCCGCCCGGAGCTCATGACAAACGAAAAATTTTCTAAGTGCCAACGGCACTAGCGAGCGAATGTGTCCGCTCGGCGCTGGTTCCCGGGTCGGACCCGGAAGACGAAAAACGCCGGTCCTCGCCTGGAGGTCCCAGCAAAATCGGCGAAAAAACGACTAAGTGTCAACTTTCGAAAAAACGACTAAGTGCCCACGGCTCTGCGGGGCTTGTGAGTCCGCCCCGCGCCGGTTCGGTGGTCGGCCTCAAAAAGCAAAAAATCAGCCTCTCTCCCTGGAGCTCACCTCGAGGTACCAGGGGGTGAGGTACCCGGGCTAAGGTGCAGTACCTTTTTTGGTCTTCAGGTGCGCCAGAGTACAATGAAATGGTCCCAGTAGTCAGTGTACTCATCGACTTTCCCCCCGTTTTCCAAAGCACCTCGTTTACGAGTATGGAGGAGATGGTGCTGGTCTCCCCACGGCGTCGGACACGCCGTCCTCGACAGCACAAGGTCGGATAGAAGACCTGGAAAGCGCCGTGGCACGCGCTGGAGGTGGGCACTTTGGCGAAAAAACGACTAAGTGTCAACTTTCGAAAAAACGACTAAGTGTCAACTTTCGAAAAAACGGCTAAGTGTCAACTTTCGAAAAAACGACTAAGTGTCACCTCTCTGAAAAAATGGCAAAGTGTCGCCTCTCTGAAATTTTTCTAAGTGCCCACGGCTCTGCGGGCTCGTGCATCCGAGCCGCGCCGGTTCTGCAACCGGCCTAGAATGACGAAAAATAACGGTCTCCTCCTGGAGCTCACAGCCAATTGTGGCGAAAAAGTGGCAAAGTGCCCACGGCCCTGCCGAGCTTTGGCGTCCGCTCAGCGCCGGTGCCGCAGTCGGCCTCGAATGACGAAAAATGACGGTCTCCTCCTGGAGCTCACAGCCAACTTGGCAAAAAGTTTCTAAGTGCCCACGGCCCTGCCGAGCTTTGGCGTCCGCCCAGCGCCGGTTCCGCAGTCGGCCTCGAATGACGAAAAATAACGGTCTCCTCCTGGAGCTCACAGCCAACTTGGCAAAAAGTTTCTAAGTGCCCACGGCCCTGCCGAGCTTTGGCGTCCGCTCAGCGCCGGTGCCGCAGTCGGCCTCGAATGACGAAAAATGACGGTCTCCTCCTGGAGCTCACAGCCAACTTGGCAAAAAGTTTCTAAGTGCCCACGGCCCTGCCGAGCTTTGGCGTCCGCCCAGCGCCGGTTCCGCAGTCGGCCTCGAATGACGAAAAATAACGGTCTCCTCCTGGAGCTCACAGCCAACTTGGCAAAAAGTTTCTAAGTGCCCACGGCCCTGCCGAGCTTTGGCGTCCGCTCAGCGCCGGTGCCGCAGTCGGCCTCGAATGACGAAAAATGACGGTCTCCTCCTGGAGCTCACAGCCAACTTGGCAAAAAGTTTCTAAGTGCCCACGGCCCTGCCGAGCTTTGGCGTCCGCCCAGCGCCGGTTCCGCAGTCGGCCTCGAATGACGAAAAATAACGGTCTCCTCCTGGAGCTCACAGCCAACTTGGCAAAAAGTTTCTAAGTGCCCACGGCCCTGCCGAGCTTTGGCGTCCGCCCAGCGCCGGTTCCGCAGTCGGCCTCGAATGACGAAAAATAACGGTCTCCTCCTGGAGCTCACAGCCAACTTGGCAAAAAGTTTCTAAGTGCCCACGGCCCTGCCGAGCTTTGGCGTCCGCCCAGCGCCGGTTCCGCAGTCGGCCTCGAATGACGAAAAATAACGGTCTCCTCCTGGAGCTCACAGCCAACTTGGCAAAAAGTTTCTAAGTGCCCACGGCCCTGCCGAGCTTTGGCGTCCGCTCAGCGCCGGTTCCGCAGTCGGCCTCGAATGACGAAAAATGACGGTCTCCTCCTGGAGCTCACAGCCAACTTGGCAAAAAGTTTCTAAGTGCCCACGGCCCTGCCGAGCTTTGGCGTCCGCCCAGCGCCGGTTCCGCAGTCGGCCTCGAATGACGAAAAATAACGGTCTCCTCCTGGAGCTCACAGCCAACTTGGCAAAAAGTTTCTAAGTGCCCACGGCCCTGCCGAGCTTTGGCGTCCGCCCAGCGCCGGTTCCGCAGTCGGCCTCGAATGACGAAAAATAACGGTCTCCTCCTGGAGCTCACAGCCAACTTGGCAAAAAGTTTCTAAGTGCCCACGGCCCTGCCGAGCTTTGGCGTCCGCTCAGCGCCGGTGCCGCAGTCGGCCTCGAATGACGAAAAATGACGGTCTCCTCCTGGAGCTCACAGCCAACTTGGCAAAAAGTTTCTAAGTGCCCACGGCCCTGCCGAGCTTTGGCGTCCGCCCAGCGCCGGTTCCGCAGTCGGCCTCGAATGACGAAAAATAACGGTCTCCTCCTGGAGCTCACAGCCAACTTGGCAAAAAGTTTCTAAGTGCCCACGGCCCTGCCGAGCTTTGGCGTCCGCCCAGCGCCGGTTCCGCAGTCGGCCTCGAATGACGAAAAATAACGGTCTCCTCCTGGAGCTCACAGCCAACTTGGCAAAAAGTTTCTAAGTGCCCACGGCCCTGCCGAGCTTTGGCGTCCGCCCAGCGCCGGTTCCGCAGTCGGCCTCGAATGACGAAAAATAACGGTCTCCTCCTGGAGCTCACAGCCAACTTGGCAAAAAGTTTCTAAGTGCCCACGGCCCTGCCGAGCTTTGGCGTCCGCTCAGCGCCGGTTCCGCAGTCGGCCTCGAATGACGAAAAATGACGGTCTCCTCCTGGAGCTCACAGCCAACTTGGCAAAAAGTTTCTAAGTGCCCACGGCCCTGCCGAGCTTTGGCGTCCGCCCAGCGCCGGTTCCGCAGTCGGCCTCGAATGACGAAAAATAACGGTCTCCTCCTGGAGCTCACAGCCAACTTGGCAAAAAGTTTCTAAGTGCCCACGGCCCTGCCGAGCTTTGGCGTCCGCCCAGCGCCGGTTCCGCAGTCGGCCTCGAATGACGAAAAATAACGGTCTCCTCCTGGAGCTCACAGCCAACTTGGCAAAAAGTTTCTAAGTGCCCACGGCCCTGCCGAGCTTTGGCGTCCGCCCAGCGCCGGTTCCGCAGTCGGCCTCGAATGACGAAAAATAACGGTCTCCTCCTGGAGCTCACAGCCAACTTGGCAAAAAGTTTCTAAGTGTCACATCTGTGAAAAAACGACTAAGTGTCAACTTTCGAAAAAACGGCTAAGTGTCAACTTTCGAAAAAACGGCAAAGTGTCACATCTCTGAAAAAACGGCTAAGTGTCGACTTTCGAAAAAACGGCTAAGTGTCAACTTTCGAAAAAACGGCAAAGTGTCACATCTCTGAAAAAACGGCTAAGTGTCACATCTCTGAAAAAACGGCTAAGTGTCACATCTCTGAAAAAACGGCTAAGTGTCGCCTCTCTGAAAAAACGGCAAAGTGTCAACTTTCGAAAAAACGACAGAGTGTCGCCTCTCTGAAAAAACGACTAAGTGTCGACTCTGAGAAAATGGCAAAGTGCCCACGGCTCTGCGGGCTCGTGCATCCGACCCGCGCCGGTTCCCCAGCCGGCCTGATATAAGGCAAAACCAGCCTCTCCGCCTGGAGCTCAGAGCCAACTTGGCGAATATTTTCTAAGTGCCCACGGCTCTGCGTGGCTACGGCGTCTGCCCAGCGCCGGTTCCTGGGTCGAACCCCGAGGACGAGGAATGCCGGTCTCCGCCTGGAGGTCCCAGCTTAATCGGCGAAAATTTTCTAAGTGCCCACGGCTCTGCCGGGCTCGTGCATCCGACCCGCGCCGGTTCCCCAGCCGGCCTGAAATAAGGCAAAACCAGGCTCTCCCCCTGGAGCTCAGAGCCAATTGTGGCGAAAAAACGACTAAGTGTCAACTTTCGAAAAAACGACTAAGTGTCAACTTTCCAAAAAAACGGCTAAGTGTCGACTTTCGAAAAAACGGCTAAGTGTCAACTTTCGAAAAAACGACTAAGTGTCGCCTCTGAAAAAACGACTAAGTGTCGCCTCTCTGAAAAAACGACTAAGTGCCCACGGCTCTGCGGGGCTTGTGAGTCCGCCCCGCGCCGGTTCGGCGGTCGGCCTCAAAAAGCGAAAAATCAGCCTCTCTCCCTGGAGCTCACCAAAAATTTGTCGAAATTTTTCTAAGTTCTCCTCGAGGTACCAGGGGGTGAGGTACCCGGGCTAAGGTGCAGTACCTTTTTTGGTCTTCAGGTGCGCCAGAGTACAATGAAATGGTCCCAGTAGTCAGTGTACTCATCGACTTTCCCCCCGTTTTCCAAAGCACCCCGTTTACGAGTATGGAGGAGATGGTGCTGGTCTCCCCACGGCGTCGGACACGCCGTCCTCGACAGCACAAGGTCGGATAGAAGACCTGAAAAGCGCCGTGGCACGCGCTGGAGGTGTCACTGTGGCGAAAAAGTGACTAAGTGTCAACTTTCGAAAAAACGGCTAAGTGTCAACTTTCGAAAAAACGGCTAAGTGTCAACTTTCGAAAAAACGGCTAAGTGTCAACTTTCGAAAAAACGACTAAGTGTCGCCTCTCTGAAAAAACGGCAAAGTGTCAACTTTCGAAAAAACGACTAAGTGTCAACTTTCGAAAAAACGACTAAGTGTCACCTCTCTGAAAAAATGGCAAAGTGTCAACTGCGAATGTGGTGGTGCATGGAAGGAAGTGGAGGACGGCCGCCTCCTTAAACACAGGCCGAAGAGGAGCGTCAGGGCCGGCTCCTTAAACACGGACCGAGTGTCGCCCTTAACACAGACCAAGCGGAGGACGGCCGCCTCCCTAAATACAGGCCGAACCGGAGCGCGAGGGCCGCTCCTTAAACACGGACCGAGTGTCGCCCTTAACACAGACCAAGGGGAGGACGGCCGCCTCCTTAAACACAGGCCGGAGAGGAGCGTCAGGGCCAGGCTCCTCAAACATGGACCGAGTGTCGCCCTTAACACAGACCAAGGGGAGGACGGCCGCCTCCTTAAACACAGGCCGGAGAGGAGCGTCAGGGCCAGGCTCCTCAAACATGGACCGAGTGTCGCCCTTAACACAGACCAAGGGGAGGACGGCCGCCTCCTTAAACACAGGCCGGAGAGGAGCGTCAGGGCCAGGCTCCTCAAACATGGACCGAGTGTCGCCCTTAACACGGACCAAGGGGAGGACGGCCGCCTCCTTAAACACAGGCCGGAGAGGAGCGTCAGGGCCAGGCTCCTCAAACATGGACCGAGTGTCGCCCTTAACACGGACCAAGGGGAGGACGGCCGCCTCCTTAAACACAGGCCGGAGAGGAGCGTCAGGGCCAGGCTCCTCAAACATGGACCGAGTGTCGCCCTTAACACAGACCAAGGGGAGGACGGCCGCCTCCTTAAACACAGGCCGGAGAGGAGCGTCAGGGCCAGGCTCCTCAAACATGGACCGAGTGTCGCCCTTAACACGGACCAAGGGGAGGACGGCCGCCTCCTTAAACACAGGCCGGAGAGGAGCGTCAGGGCCAGGCTCCTCAAACATGGACCGAGTGTCGCCCTTAACACGGACCAAGGGGAGGACGGCCGCCTCCTTAAACACAGGCCGGAGAGGAGCGTCAGGGCCAGGCTCCTCAAACATGGACAGAGTGTCGCCCTTAACACAGACCAAGCGGAGGACGGCCGCCTCCCTAAATACAGGCCGAACCGGAGCGCGAGTGTCGCTCCTTAAACACGGACCGAGTGGAGGACGGCCGCCTCCTTAAACACAGGCCGAACAAAATGACACAAAGTGTCAACTGCGAATGTTGTCCATCCAAGGAAGGAGCGTGATGCCCGGCCGGCTCCTTAAACACAGGCCGAGAGTCGCCCCGGACGGTCCGCCTCGCGGCGCCCGCCCGCTCGGATAAAATGACACAAAGTGTCAACTACGAATGTTGTCCATCCAAGGAAGGAGCGTGATGCCCGGCCGGCTCCTTAAACACAGGCCGAGAGTCGCCCCGGACGGTCGCCTCGCGGCGCCCGTCTGCTCGGATAAAATGACACAAAGTGTCAACTACGAATGTTGTCCATCCAAGGAGGGAGCGTGATGCCCGGCCGGCTCCGAAAACACAGGCCGAGAGTCGCCCCGGACGGTCCGCCTCGCGGCGCCCGTCTGCTCGGATAAAATGACACAAAGTGTCAACTGCGAATGTTGTCCATCCAAGGAAGGAGCGTGATGCCCGGCCGGCTCCTTAAACACAGGCCGAGAGTCGCCCCGGACGGTCCGCCTCGCGGCGCCCGTCTGCTCGGATAAAATGACACAAAGTGTCAACTGCGAATGTTGTCCATCCAAGGAAGGAGCGTGATGCCCGGCCGGCTCCTTAAACACAGGCCGAGAGTCGCCCCGGACGGTCCGCCTCGCGGCGCCCGCCCGCTCGGATAAAATGACACAAAGTGTCAACTACGAATGTTGTCCATCCAAGGAAGGAGCGTGATGCCCGGCCGGCTCCTTAAACACAGGCCGAGAGTCGCCCCGGACGGTCGCCTCGCGGCGCCCGTCTGCTCGGATAAAATGACACAAAGTGTCAACTACGAATGTTGTCCATCCAAGGAGGGAGCGTGATGCCCGGCCGGCTCCGAAAACA
>NW_028232124.1:115000-132500 GCF_054491065.1 Syngnathus leptorhynchus | reverse complement strand
GACATTTCCCCGTTACCGGTGGCTGCGCGGCGGGAGAGTGACAGAGCTCATCCGAGCGGCTGGAACTCTGCGCCGGCGTGGTCGAGCGTGAGGCCTCGGCACTTTGGCCGCCTGGTACCTAAACACTTCCATTGATCCAGCCACGGAGGGTGCTGGCTGGTGGCTCCATACCTCCATAGCTCCATACCTCCAGAGCTCCAGAGCTCCATAGCACCAGAGCTCCATAGCTCCATAGCACCAGAGCTCCATAGCACCAGAGCTCCATAGCTCCATAGCACCAGAGCTCCATAGCTCCATAGCACCAGAGCTCCATAGCTCCATAGCACCAGAGCTCCATAGCACCAGAGCTCCATAGCTCCATAGCACCAGAGCTCCATAGCTCCATAGCACCAGCTCCATAGCTCCATAGCACCAGAGCTCCATAGCTCCATAGCACCAGAGCTCCATAGCTCCATAGCACCAGAGCTCCATAGCTCCATAGCACCAGAGCTCCATAGCTCCATAGCACCAGAGCTCCATAGCTCCATAGCTCCAGGGCTCCATAGCTCCAGGGCTCCAGGGCTCCATAGCTCCAGGGCTCCATAGCTCCAGGGCTCCAGGGCTCCATAGCTCCATACCTCCAGAGCTCCATAGCTCCATACTTCCAGAGCTCCATAGCTCCATAGCACCAGAGCTCCAGAGCTCCATAGCTCCATAGCACCAGAGCTCCATAGCACCAGAGCTCCATAGCTCCAGCCTGGGTGGCTGGTGGCTCCATAGCTCCATACTTCCATAGCTCCAGTCAGAGAGTTGGCGAAAATTGCACTAAGTGCGAAAGCCCATTCATTTACAAGGGCGTGTCCACAAGGCGGCGACATTTCCCCGTTACCGGTGGCTGCGCGGCAGGAGAGTGACAGAGCTTATCCGAGCGGCTGGAACTCTGCGCCGGCGTGGTCGAACGGCTGGCCTCGGTAGTTGAGGTACCAGGGGTGGGCCGGGGAGCTCCAGGCGGGTCTTGTGAGAGAGTGAAGCCGAGCGGCTGGAACTCTGGGCCGGCCTGGTCGAGCGGCTGGCCTCGGTAGTTGAGGTACCAGGGGCGGGCTGGGGAGCTCCAGGCGGGGCTTGTGAGAGAGTGAAGCCGAGCGGCTGGAACTCTGGGCCGGCGTGGTTGAGCCACGGAGGGTGCTGGCTGGTGGCTCCATAGCTCCATAGCTCCATAGCTCCATACTTCCATAGCTCCATACTTCCATAGCTCCAGACTTCCATAGCTCCATAGCTCCATAGCTCCATAGCTCCATAGCTCCATAGCACCAGAGCTCCAGAGCTCCATAGCACCAGAGCTCCAGAGCTCCATAGCTCCATAGCTCCATAGCCCCAGAGCTCCATAGCTCCATAGCTCCATAGCTCCAGAGCTCCATACTTCCATAGCTCCAGAGCTCCAGCCTGTCTGGTGGCTCCATAGCTCCATAGCTCCATACTTGCAGCCACGGAGCTGGCGAAAATTGCACTAAGTGCGAAAGCCCATTCATTTACAACGGCGTGTCCACAAGGCGGCGACATTTCCCCGTTACCGGTGGCTGCTTAGCGGGAGAGTGACAGAGCTTATCCGAGCGGCTGGAACTCTGGGCCGGCCTGGTCGAGCGGCTGGCCTCGGTAGTTGAGGTACCAGGGGCGGGCTGGGGAGCTCCAGGCGGGGCTTGTGAGAGAGTGTAGCCGAGCGGCTGGAACTCTGGGCCGGCGTGGTTGAGCAGCATGCCCGCGGAGGTGGCTCTTCCATAGGCACGGAGGGGGCTGGAGCTCCACACTTCCCTAGGCACGGAGGGTGCTGGAGCTCCACACTTCCATAGGCAGGGAGGGTGCTGGAGCTCCACACTTCCATAGGCAGGGAGGGTGCTGGAGCTCCACACTTCCATAGGCAGGGAGGGTGCTGGAGCTCCACACTTCCATAGGCAGGGAGGGTGCTGGAGCTCCACACTTCCATAGGCAGGGAGGGTGCTGGAGCTCCACACTTCCATAGGCAGGGAGGGTGCTGGAGCTCCACACTTCCATAGGCAGGGAGGGTGCTGGAGCTCCACACTTCCATAGGCAGGGAGGGTGCTGGAGCTCCACACTTCCATAGGCAGGGAGGGTGCTGGAGCTCCACACTTCCATAGGCAGGGAGGGTGCTGGAGCTCCACACTTCCATAGGCAGGGAGGGTGCTGGAGCTCCACACTTCCATAGGCAGGGAGGGTGCTGGAGCTCCACACTTCCATAGGCAGGGAGGGTGCTGGAGCTCCACACTTCCATAGGCAGGGAGGGTGCTGGAGCTCCACACTTCCATAGGCAGGGAGGGTGCTGGAGCTCCACACTTCCATAGGCAGGGAGGGTGCTGGAGCTCCACACTTCCGTAGGCAGGGAGGGTGCTGGAGCTCCACACTTCCATAGGCAGGGAGGGTGCTGGAGCTCCACACTTCCATAGGCAGGGAGGGTGCTGGAGCTCCACACTTCCATAGGCAGGGAGGGTGCTGGAGCTCCACACTTCCATAGGCAGGGAGGGTGCTGGAGCTCCACACTTCCATAGGCAGGGAGGGTGCTGGAGCTCCACACTTCCATAGGCAGGGAGGGTGCTGGAGCTCCACACTTCCATAGGCAGGGAGGGTGCTGGAGCTCCACACTTCCATAGGCAGGGAGGGTGCTGGAGCTCCACACTTCCATAGGCAGGGAGGGTGCTGGAGCTCCACACTTCCATAGGCAGGGAGGGTGCTGGAGCTCCACACTTCCGTAGGCAGGGAGGGTGCTGGAGCTCCACACTTCCATAGGCAGGGAGGGTGCTGGAGCTCCACACTTCCATAGGCAGGGAGGGTGCTGGAGCTCCACACTTCCATAGGCAGGGAGGGTGCTGGAGCTCCACACTTCCATAGGCAGGGAGGGTGCTGGAGCTCCACACTTCCATAGGCAGGGAGGGTGCTGGAGCTCCACACTTCCATAGGCAGGGAGGGTGCTGGAGCTCCACACTTCCATAGGCAGGGAGGGTGCTGGAGCTCCACACTTCCATAGGCAGGGAGGGTGCTGGAGCTCCACACTTCCATAGGCAGGGAGGGTGCTGGAGCTCCACACTTCCATAGGCAGGGAGGGTGCTGGAGCTCCACACTTCCATAGGCAGGGAGGGTGCTGGAGCTCCACACTTCCATAGGCAGGGAGGGTGCTGGAGCTCCACACTTCCATAGGCAGGGAGGGTGCTGGAGCTCCACACTTCCATAGGCAGGGAGGGTGCTGGAGCTCCACACTTCCATAGGCAGGGAGGGTGCTGGAGCTCCACACTTCCATAGGCAGGGAGGGTGCTGGAGCTCCACACTTCCATAGGCAGGGAGGGTGCTGGAGCTCCACACTTCCATAGGCAGGGAGGGTGCTGGAGCTCCACACTTCCATAGGCAGGGAGGGTGCTGGAGCTCCACACTTCCATAGGCAGGGAGGGTGCTGGAGCTCCACACTTCCATAGGCAGGGAGGGTGCTGGAGCTCCACACTTCCATAGGCAGGGAGGGTGCTGGAGCTCCACACTTCCATAGGCAGGGAGGGTGCTGGAGCTCCACACTTCCATAGGCAGGGAGGGTGCTGGAGCTCCACACTTCCATAGGCAGGGAGGGTGCTGGAGCTCCACACTTCCATAGGCAGGGAGGGTGCTGGAGCTCCACACTTCCATAGGCAGGGAGGGTGCTGGAGCTCCACATCCACACTTCCAGCCACTGCATGCTGGCACTTCCACCTTGCTTGCTAAGTCGGCGTGATCTTGCCCAAAAAGTCCCTCCTCACCTCCAGCTGGAAGTGGAAAAAAATCCTCCACCTGCTTGGCCGAGGTTCTGGAAGCCAGCAGCTCGCAGAATGTTGCCAAAGTTTCACTGGAAGGAAAAGAAAAGAGAAGACCGAGTGCGCATTTCACCTACCGCCGAATGTCCACAAGAGGGAAGTGTCACTCCGTCGCAGAATCTGCGCCGACGCACTCGGCACCCTTCGAATTTATGGTGCCGGTGCGGGTGTTCTGGGTGCAAAAAGGCCGCCCAAGTGGTAGAAAAAAATCAGACTTCGTCTCTTAGGTCGAAATTAATGCCAAGTTTTGAAATGCGCTGGCAGGGGTGGACCAGGGCCCGTTAGAAGTGCTTAGGCGAGGTCCTGGAAGCCTAACCCGGCGTGATCTTGTGCAAAAAGCCGCTGCTGAGCTCCAGCTGGAAGTGTAAAAAGAACCGGGCTGGATAAAAAAAAGAACCGGGCTGGATCAAAAAAGAACCGGGCGACCCGTTAAAATTGCTTAGCCGAGGTCCTGGAAGCCTAACACGGCGTGATCTTGTGCAAAAAGCCGCTCCCGAGCTCCAGCTGGAAGTGTAAAAAGAACCGGGCTGGATAAAAAAAGAACCGGGCTGGATCAAAAAAGAACCGGGCGACCCGTTAAAATTGCTTAGCCGAGGTCCTGGAAGCCTAACCCGGCGTGATCTTGTGCAAATAGCCGCTGCCGAGCTCCAGCTGGAAGTGTGAAAAGAACCGGGCTGGATAAAAAAAAGAACCGGGCTGGATCAAAAAAGAACCGGGCGACCCGTTAAAATTGCTTAGCCGAGGTCCTGGAAGCCTAACACGGCGTGATCTTGTGCAAAAAACCGCTCCCGAGCTCCAGCTGGAAGTGTAAAAAGAACCGGGCTGGATAAAAAAAGAACCGGGCTGGATCAAAAAAGAACCGGGCGACCCGTTAAAATTGCTTAGCCGAGGTCCTGGAAGCCTAACCCGGCGTGATCTTGTGCAAAAAGCCGCTCCCGAGCTCCAGCTGGAAGTGTAAAAAGAACCGGGCTGGATAAAAAAAGAACCGGGCTGGATCAAAAAAGAACCGGGCGACCCGTTAAAATTGCTTAGCCGAGGTCCTGGAAGCCTAACACGGCGTGTTCTTGTGCAAAAAGCCGCTCCCAAGCTCCAGCTGGAAGTGTAAAAAGAACCGGGCTGGATAAAAAAAAGAACCGGGCTGGATCAAAAAAGAACCGGGCGACCCGTTAAAATTGCTTAGCCGAGGTCCTGGAAGCCTAACACGGCGTGTTCTTGTGCAAAAAGCCGCTCCCGAGCTCCAGCTGGAAGTGTAAAAAGAACCAGGCTGGATAAAAAAAAGAACCGGGCTGGTTCAAAAAAGAACCGGGCAACCCGTTAAAATTGCTTAGCCGAGGTCCTGGAAGCCTAACACGGCGTGATCTTGTGCAAAAAGCCGCTCCCGAGCTCCAGCTGGAAGTGTAAAAAGAACCGGGCTGGATAAAAAAAGAACCGGGCTGGATAAAAAAAAAGAACCGGGCGACCCGTTAAAATTGCTTAGCCGAGGTCCTGGAAGCCTAACACGGCGTGATCTTGTGCAAAAAGCCGCTCCCGAGCTCCAGCTGGAAGTGTAAAAAGAACCAGGCTGGATAAAAAAAAGAACCGGGCTGGATCAAAAAAGAACCGGGCGACCCGTTAAAATTGCTTAGCCGAGGTCCTGGAAGCCTAACACGGCGTGTTCTTGTGCAAAAAGCCGCTCCCGAGCTCCAGCTGGAAGTGTAAAAAGAACCAGGCTGGATAAAAAAAAGAACCGGGCTGGATCAAAAAAGAACCGGGCGACCCGTTAAAATTGCTTAGCCGAGGTCCTGGAAGCCTAACACGGCGTGTTCTTGTGCAAAAAGCCGCTCCCGAGCTCCAGCTGGAAGTGTAAAAAGAACCAGGCTGGATAAAAAAAAGAACCGGGCTGGTTCAAAAAAGAACCGGGCAACCCGTTAAAATTGCTTAGCCGAGGTCCTGGAAGCCTAACACGGCGTGTTCTTGTGCAAAAAGCCGCTCCCGAGCTCCAGCTGGAAGTGTAAAAAGAACCAGGCTGGATAAAAAAAAGAACCGGGCTGGATCAAAAAAGAACCGGGCGACCCGTTAAAATTGCTTAGCCGAGGTCCTGGAAGCCTAACACGGCGTGTTCTTGTGCAAAAAGCCGCTCCCGAGCTCCAGCTGGAAGTGTAAAAAGAACCAGGCTGGATAAAAAAAAGAACCGGGCTGGTTCAAAAAAGAACCGGGCAACCCGTTAAAATTGCTTAGCCGAGGTCCTGGAAGCCTAACACGGCGTGATCTTGTGCAAAAAGCCGCTCCCGAGCTCCAGCTGGAAGTGTAAAAAGAACCGGGCTGGATAAAAAAAGAACCGGGCTGGATAAAAAAAAAGAACCGGGCGACCCGTTAAAATTGCTTAGCCGAGGTCCTGGAAGCCTAACACGGCGTGATCTTGTGCAAAAAGCCGCTCCCGAGCTCCAGCTGGAAGTGTAAAAAGAACCAGGCTGGATAAAAAAAAGAACCGGGCTGGATCAAAAAAGAACCGGGCGACCCGTTAAAATTGCTTAGCCGAGGTCCTGGAAGCCTAACACGGCGTGTTCTTGTGCAAAAAGCCGCTCCCGAGCTCCAGCTGGAAGTGTAAAAAGAACCAGGCTGGATAAAAAAAAGAACCGGGCTGGATCAAAAAAGAACCGGGCGACCCGTTAAAATTGCTTAGCCGAGGTCCTGGAAGCCTAACACGGCGTGTTCTTGTGCAAAAAGCCGCTCCCGAGCTCCAGCTGGAAGTGTAAAAAGAACCAGGCTGGATAAAAAAAAGAACCGGGCTGGATCAAAAAAGAACCGGGCGACCCGTTAAAATTGCTTAGCTGAGGTCCTGGAAGCCTAACACGGCGTGATCTTGTGCAAAAAGCCGCTCCCGAGCTCCAGCTGGAAGTGTAAAAAGAACCGGGCTGGATAAAAAAAAAGAACCGGGCTGGTTCAAAAAAGAACCGGGCAACCCGTTAAAATTGCTTAGCCGAGGTCCTGGAAGCCTAACCCGGCGTGATCTTGCCCGAAAGTCGGCCTCTATACTTCCATTTTAGGTACCAGGGGCTATTAGTGTACTTGGTCCCACTAGTCAGTGTACTCATCCAGTTACCCCCCGTTTTCCAAAACACCATCGGCACGTATAAGGGGGGGACTCTTGAGAGAGATGAGGTATATGGCAGCGCAACACCAATCCGCTCCGCGCTGGTTCCCATGTCGGCTACGGATGAATAAAACCAGCCTGTCCCCCCTGGAGCTCACGAGACACGGAATTTTTTCTAAGTGCCAACGGCTCTTCCGAGCAAACGTGTCCGCTCCGGCTGGTTCCCCCGTCGGCCTCGAATGACGAAAAATGCCGGTCTCCGCCCGGAGCTCATGACAAACGAAAAATTTTCTAAGTGCCAACGGCACTAGCGAGCGAATGTGTCCGCTCGGCGCTGGTTCCCGGGTCGAACCCGGAAGACGAAAAACGCCGCTCTCCGCCCGGAGCTCATGACAAACGAAAAATTTTCTAAGTGCCAACGGCACTAGCGAGCGAATGTGTCCGCTCGGCGCTGGTTCCCGGGTCGAACCCGGAAGACGAAAAACGCCGCTCTCCGCCCGGAGCTCATGACAAACGAAAAATTTTCTAAGTGCCAACGGCACTAGCGAGCGAATGTGTCCGCTCGGCGCTGGTTCCCGGGTCGAACCCGGAAGACGAAAAACGCCGCTCTCCGCCCGGAGCTCATGACAAACGAAAAATTTTCTAAGTGCCAACGGCACTAGCGAGCGAATGTGTCCGCTCGGCGCTGGTTCCCGGGTCGAACCCGGAAGACGAAAAACGCCGCTCTCCGCCCGGAGCTCATTACAAACGAAAAATTTTCTAAGTGCCAACGGCACTAGCGAGCGAATGTGTCCGCTCGGCGCTGGTTCCCGGGTCGAACCCGGAAGACGAAAAACGCCGCTCTCCGCCCGGAGCTCATGACAAACGAAAAATTTTCTAAGTGCCAACGGCACTAGCGAGCGAATGTGTCCGCTCGGCGCTGGTTCCCGGGTCGAACCCGGAAGACGAAAAACGCCGCTCTCCGCCCGGAGCTCATGACAAACGAAAAAACTTTCTAAGTGCCAACGGCACTAGCGAGCGAATGTGTCCGCTCGGCGCTGGTTCCCGGGTCGAACCCGGAAGACAAAAAACGCCGGTCTCCGCCCGGAGCTCATGACAAACGAAAAATTTTCTAAGTGCCAACGGCACTAGCGAGCGAATGTGTCCGCTCGGCGCTGGTTCCCGGGTCGAACCCGGAAGACGAAAAACGCCGCTCTCCGCCCGGAGCTCATGACAAACGAAAAATTTTCTAAGTGCCAACGGCACTTGCGAGCGAATGTGTCCGCTCGGCGCTGGTTCCCGGGTCGGACCCGGAAGACGAAAAACGCCGGTCTCCGCCCGGAGCTCATGACAAACGAAAAATTTTCTAAGTGCCAACGGCACTAGCGAGCGAATGTGTCCGCTCGGCGCTGGTTCCCGGGTCGGACCCGGAAGACGAAAAACGCCGGTCCTCGCCTGGAGGTCCCAGCAAAATCGGCGAAAAAACGACTAAGTGTCAACTTTCGAAAAAACGACTAAGTGCCCACGGCTCTGCGGGGCTTGTGAGTCCGCCCCGCGCCGGTTCGGTGGTCGGCCTCAAAAAGCAAAAAATCAGCCTCTCTCCCTGGAGCTCACCTCGAGGTACCAGGGGGTGAGGTACCCGGGCTAAGGTGCAGTACCTTTTTTGGTCTTCAGGTGCGCCAGAGTACAATGAAATGGTCCCAGTAGTCAGTGTACTCATCGACTTTCCCCCCGTTTTCCAAAGCACCTCGTTTACGAGTATGGAGGAGATGGTGCTGGTCTCCCCACGGCGTCGGACACGCCGTCCTCGACAGCACAAGGTCGGATAGAAGACCTGGAAAGCGCCGTGGCACGCGCTGGAGGTGGGCACTTTGGCGAAAAAACGACTAAGTGTCAACTTTCGAAAAAACGACTAAGTGTCAACTTTCGAAAAAACGGCTAAGTGTCAACTTTCGAAAAAACGACTAAGTGTCACCTCTCTGAAAAAATGGCAAAGTGTCGCCTCTCTGAAATTTTTCTAAGTGCCCACGGCTCTGCGGGCTCGTGCATCCGAGCCGCGCCGGTTCTGCAACCGGCCTAGAATGACGAAAAATAACGGTCTCCTCCTGGAGCTCACAGCCAATTGTGGCGAAAAAGTGGCAAAGTGCCCACGGCCCTGCCGAGCTTTGGCGTCCGCTCAGCGCCGGTGCCGCAGTCGGCCTCGAATGACGAAAAATGACGGTCTCCTCCTGGAGCTCACAGCCAACTTGGCAAAAAGTTTCTAAGTGCCCACGGCCCTGCCGAGCTTTGGCGTCCGCCCAGCGCCGGTTCCGCAGTCGGCCTCGAATGACGAAAAATAACGGTCTCCTCCTGGAGCTCACAGCCAACTTGGCAAAAAGTTTCTAAGTGCCCACGGCCCTGCCGAGCTTTGGCGTCCGCTCAGCGCCGGTGCCGCAGTCGGCCTCGAATGACGAAAAATGACGGTCTCCTCCTGGAGCTCACAGCCAACTTGGCAAAAAGTTTCTAAGTGCCCACGGCCCTGCCGAGCTTTGGCGTCCGCCCAGCGCCGGTTCCGCAGTCGGCCTCGAATGACGAAAAATAACGGTCTCCTCCTGGAGCTCACAGCCAACTTGGCAAAAAGTTTCTAAGTGCCCACGGCCCTGCCGAGCTTTGGCGTCCGCTCAGCGCCGGTGCCGCAGTCGGCCTCGAATGACGAAAAATGACGGTCTCCTCCTGGAGCTCACAGCCAACTTGGCAAAAAGTTTCTAAGTGCCCACGGCCCTGCCGAGCTTTGGCGTCCGCCCAGCGCCGGTTCCGCAGTCGGCCTCGAATGACGAAAAATAACGGTCTCCTCCTGGAGCTCACAGCCAACTTGGCAAAAAGTTTCTAAGTGCCCACGGCCCTGCCGAGCTTTGGCGTCCGCCCAGCGCCGGTTCCGCAGTCGGCCTCGAATGACGAAAAATAACGGTCTCCTCCTGGAGCTCACAGCCAACTTGGCAAAAAGTTTCTAAGTGCCCACGGCCCTGCCGAGCTTTGGCGTCCGCCCAGCGCCGGTTCCGCAGTCGGCCTCGAATGACGAAAAATAACGGTCTCCTCCTGGAGCTCACAGCCAACTTGGCAAAAAGTTTCTAAGTGCCCACGGCCCTGCCGAGCTTTGGCGTCCGCTCAGCGCCGGTTCCGCAGTCGGCCTCGAATGACGAAAAATGACGGTCTCCTCCTGGAGCTCACAGCCAACTTGGCAAAAAGTTTCTAAGTGCCCACGGCCCTGCCGAGCTTTGGCGTCCGCCCAGCGCCGGTTCCGCAGTCGGCCTCGAATGACGAAAAATAACGGTCTCCTCCTGGAGCTCACAGCCAACTTGGCAAAAAGTTTCTAAGTGCCCACGGCCCTGCCGAGCTTTGGCGTCCGCCCAGCGCCGGTTCCGCAGTCGGCCTCGAATGACGAAAAATAACGGTCTCCTCCTGGAGCTCACAGCCAACTTGGCAAAAAGTTTCTAAGTGCCCACGGCCCTGCCGAGCTTTGGCGTCCGCTCAGCGCCGGTGCCGCAGTCGGCCTCGAATGACGAAAAATGACGGTCTCCTCCTGGAGCTCACAGCCAACTTGGCAAAAAGTTTCTAAGTGCCCACGGCCCTGCCGAGCTTTGGCATCCGCCCAGCGCCGGTTCCGCAGTCGGCCTCGAATGACGAAAAATAACGGTCTCCTCCTGGAGCTCACAGCCAACTTGGCAAAAAGTTTCTAAGTGCCCACGGCCCTGCCGAGCTTTGGCGTCCGCCCAGCGCCGGTTCCGCAGTCGGCCTCGAATGACGAAAAATAACGGTCTCCTCCTGGAGCTCACAGCCAACTTGGCAAAAAGTTTCTAAGTGCCCACGGCCCTGCCGAGCTTTGGCATCCGCCCAGCGCCGGTTCCGCAGTCGGCCTCGAATGACGAAAAATGACGGTCTCCTCCTGGAGCTCACAGCCAACTTGGCAAAAAGTTTCTAAGTGCCCACGGCCCTGCCGAGCTTTGGCGTCCGCCCAGCGCCGGTTCCGCAGTCGGCCTCGAATGACGAAAAATAACGGTCTCCTCCTGGAGCTCACAGCCAACTTGGCAAAAAGTTTCTAAGTGCCCACGGCCCTGCCGAGCTTTGGCGTCCGCTCAGCGCCGGTGCCGCAGTCGGCCTCGAATGACGAAAAATGACGGTCTCCTCCTGGAGCTCACAGCCAACTTGGCAAAAAGTTTCTAAGTGCCCACGGCCCTGCCGAGCTTTGGCGTCCGCCCAGCGCCGGTTCCGCAGTCGGCCTCGAATGACGAAAAATAACGGTCTCCTCCTGGAGCTCACAGCCAACTTGGCAAAAAGTTTCTAAGTGCCCACGGCCCTGCCGAGCTTTGGCGTCCGCCCAGCGCCGGTTCCGCAGTCGGCCTCGAATGACGAAAAATAACGGTCTCCTCCTGGAGCTCACAGCCAACTTGGCAAAAAGTTTCTAAGTGCCCACGGCCCTGCCGAGCTTTGGCGTCCGCCCAGCGCCGGTTCCGCAGTCGGCCTCGAATGACGAAAAATAACGGTCTCCTCCTGGAGCTCACAGCCAACTTGGCAAAAAGTTTCTAAGTGCCCACGGCCCTGCCGAGCTTTGGCGTCCGCTCAGCGCCGGTTCCGCAGTCGGCCTCGAATGACGAAAAATGACGGTCTCCTCCTGGAGCTCACAGCCAACTTGGCAAAAAGTTTCTAAGTGCCCACGGCCCTGCCGAGCTTTGGCGTCCGCCCAGCGCCGGTTCCGCAGTCGGCCTCGAATGACGAAAAATAACGGTCTCCTCCTGGAGCTCACAGCCAACTTGGCAAAAAGTTTCTAAGTGCCCACGGCCCTGCCGAGCTTTGGCGTCCGCCCAGCGCCGGTTCCGCAGTCGGCCTCGAATGACGAAAAATAACGGTCTCCTCCTGGAGCTCACAGCCAACTTGGCAAAAAGTTTCTAAGTGCCCACGGCCCTGCCGAGCTTTGGCGTCCGCCCAGCGCCGGTTCCGCAGTCGGCCTCGAATGACGAAAAATAACGGTCTCCTCCTGGAGCTCACAGCCAACTTGGCAAAAAGTTTCTAAGTGTCACATCTGTGAAAAAACGACTAAGTGTCAACTTTCGAAAAAACGGCTAAGTGTCAACTTTCGAAAAAACGGCAAAGTGTCACATCTCTGAAAAAACGGCTAAGTGTCGACTTTCGAAAAAACGGCTAAGTGTCAACTTTCGAAAAAACGGCAAAGTGTCACATCTCTGAAAAAACGGCTAAGTGTCACATCTCTGAAAAAACGGCTAAGTGTCACATCTCTGAAAAAACGGCTAAGTGTCGCCTCTCTGAAAAAACGGCAAAGTGTCAACTTTCGAAAAAACGACAGAGTGTCGCCTCTCTGAAAAAACGACTAAGTGTCGACTCTGAGAAAATGGCAAAGTGCCCACGGCTCTGCGGGCTCGTGCATCCGACCCGCGCCGGTTCCCCAGCCGGCCTGATATAAGGCAAAACCAGCCTCTCCGCCTGGAGCTCAGAGCCAACTTGGCGAATATTTTCTAAGTGCCCACGGCTCTGCGTGGCTACGGCGTCTGCCCAGCGCCGGTTCCTGGGTCGAACCCCGAGGACGAGGAATGCCGGTCTCCGCCTGGAGGTCCCAGCTTAATCGGCGAAAATTTTCTAAGTGCCCACGGCTCTGCCGGGCTCGTGCATCCGACCCGCGCCGGTTCCCCAGCCGGCCTGAAATAAGGCAAAACCAGGCTCTCCCCCTGGAGCTCAGAGCCAATTGTGGCGAAAAAACGACTAAGTGTCAACTTTCGAAAAAACGACTAAGTGTCAACTTTCCAAAAAAACGGCTAAGTGTCGACTTTCGAAAAAACGGCTAAGTGTCAACTTTCGAAAAAACGACTAAGTGTCGCCTCTGAAAAAACGACTAAGTGTCGCCTCTCTGAAAAAACGACTAAGTGCCCACGGCTCTGCGGGGCTTGTGAGTCCGCCCCGCGCCGGTTCGGCGGTCGGCCTCAAAAAGCGAAAAATCAGCCTCTCTCCCTGGAGCTCACCAAAAATTTGTCGAAATTTTTCTAAGTTCTCCTCGAGGTACCAGGGGGTGAGGTACCCGGGCTAAGGTGCAGTACCTTTTTTGGTCTTCAGGTGCGCCAGAGTACAATGAAATGGTCCCAGTAGTCAGTGTACTCATCGACTTTCCCCCCGTTTTCCAAAGCACCCCGTTTACGAGTATGGAGGAGATGGTGCTGGTCTCCCCACGGCGTCGGACACGCCGTCCTCGACAGCACAAGGTCGGATAGAAGACCTGAAAAGCGCCGTGGCACGCGCTGGAGGTGTCACTGTGGCGAAAAAGTGACTAAGTGTCAACTTTCGAAAAAACGGCTAAGTGTCAACTTTCGAAAAAACGGCTAAGTGTCAACTTTCGAAAAAACGGCTAAGTGTCAACTTTCGAAAAAACGACTAAGTGTCGCCTCTCTGAAAAAACGGCAAAGTGTCAACTTTCGAAAAAACGACTAAGTGTCAACTTTCGAAAAAACGACTAAGTGTCACCTCTCTGAAAAAATGGCAAAGTGTCAACTGCGAATGTGGTGGTGCATGGAAGGAAGTGGAGGACGGCCGCCTCCTTAAACACAGGCCGAAGAGGAGCGTCAGGGCCGGCTCCTTAAACACGGACCGAGTGTCGCCCTTAACACAGACCAAGCGGAGGACGGCCGCCTCCCTAAATACAGGCCGAACCGGAGCGCGAGGGCCGCTCCTTAAACACGGACCGAGTGTCGCCCTTAACACAGACCAAGGGGAGGACGGCCGCCTCCTTAAACACAGGCCGGAGAGGAGCGTCAGGGCCAGGCTCCTCAAACATGGACCGAGTGTCGCCCTTAACACAGACCAAGGGGAGGACGGCCGCCTCCTTAAACACAGGCCGGAGAGGAGCGTCAGGGCCAGGCTCCTCAAACATGGACCGAGTGTCGCCCTTAACACAGACCAAGGGGAGGACGGCCGCCTCCTTAAACACAGGCCGGAGAGGAGCGTCAGGGCCAGGCTCCTCAAACATGGACCGAGTGTCGCCCTTAACACGGACCAAGGGGAGGACGGCCGCCTCCTTAAACACAGGCCGGAGAGGAGCGTCAGGGCCAGGCTCCTCAAACATGGACCGAGTGTCGCCCTTAACACGGACCAAGGGGAGGACGGCCGCCTCCTTAAACACAGGCCGGAGAGGAGCGTCAGGGCCAGGCTCCTCAAACATGGACCGAGTGTCGCCCTTAACACAGACCAAGGGGAGGACGGCCGCCTCCTTAAACACAGGCCGGAGAGGAGCGTCAGGGCCAGGCTCCTCAAACATGGACCGAGTGTCGCCCTTAACACGGACCAAGGGGAGGACGGCCGCCTCCTTAAACACAGGCCGGAGAGGAGCGTCAGGGCCAGGCTCCTCAAACATGGACCGAGTGTCGCCCTTAACACGGACCAAGGGGAGGACGGCCGCCTCCTTAAACACAGGCCGGAGAGGAGCGTCAGGGCCAGGCTCCTCAAACATGGACAGAGTGTCGCCCTTAACACAGACCAAGCGGAGGACGGCCGCCTCCCTAAATACAGGCCGAACCGGAGCGCGAGTGTCGCTCCTTAAACACGGACCGAGTGGAGGACGGCCGCCTCCTTAAACACAGGCCGAACAAAATGACACAAAGTGTCAACTGCGAATGTTGTCCATCCAAGGAAGGAGCGTGATGCCCGGCCGGCTCCTTAAACACAGGCCGAGAGTCGCCCCGGACGGTCCGCCTCGCGGCGCCCGCCCGCTCGGATAAAATGACACAAAGTGTCAACTACGAATGTTGTCCATCCAAGGAAGGAGCGTGATGCCCGGCCGGCTCCTTAAACACAGGCCGAGAGTCGCCCCGGACGGTCGCCTCGCGGCGCCCGTCTGCTCGGATAAAATGACACAAAGTGTCAACTACGAATGTTGTCCATCCAAGGAGGGAGCGTGATGCCCGGCCGGCTCCGAAAACACAGGCCGAGAGTCGCCCCGGACGGTCCGCCTCGCGGCGCCCGTCTGCTCGGATAAAATGACACAAAGTGTCAACTGCGAATGTTGTCCATCCAAGGAAGGAGCGTGATGCCCGGCCGGCTCCTTAAACACAGGCCGAGAGTCGCCCCGGACGGTCCGCCTCGCGGCGCCCGTCTGCTCGGATAAAATGACACAAAGTGTCAACTGCGAATGTTGTCCATCCAAGGAAGGAGCGTGATGCCCGGCCGGCTCCTTAAACACAGGCCGAGAGTCGCCCCGGACGGTCCGCCTCGCGGCGCCCGCCCGCTCGGATAAAATGACACAAAGTGTCAACTACGAATGTTGTCCATCCAAGGAAGGAGCGTGATGCCCGGCCGGCTCCTTAAACACAGGCCGAGAGTCGCCCCGGACGGTCGCCTCGCGGCGCCCGTCTGCTCGGATAAAATGACACAAAGTGTCAACTACGAATGTTGTCCATCCAAGGAGGGAGCGTGATGCCCGGCCGGCTCCGAAAACACAGGCCGAGAGTCGCCCCGGACGGTCCGCCTCGCGGCGCCCGTCTGCTCGGATAAAATGACACAAAGTGTCAACTGCGAATGTTGTCCATCCAAGGAAGGAGCGTGATGCCCGGCCGGCTCCTTAAACACAGGCCGAGAGTCGCCCCGGACGGTCCGCCTCGCGGCGCCCGCCCGCTCGGATAAAATGACACAAAGTGTCAACTACGAATGTTGTCCATCCAAGGAAGGAGCGTGATGCCCGGCCGGCTCCTTAAACACAGGCCGAGAGTCGCCCCGGACGGTCGCCTCGCGGCGCCCGTCTGCTCGGATAAAATGACACAAAGTGTCAACTACGAATGTTGTCCATCCAAGGAGGGAGCTTGAGGCCCGGCCGGCTCCGAAAACACAGGCCGAGAGTCGCCCCGGACGGTCCGCCTCTCGAGGCGCCCGTCTGCTCGGATAAAATGACACAAAGTGTCAACTACGAATGTTGTCCATCCAAGGAGGGAGCGTGATGCCCGGCCGGCTCCGAAAACACAGGCCGAGAGTCGCCCCGGACGGTCCGCCTCTCGAGGCGCCCGTCTGCTCGGATAAAATGACACAAAGTGTCAACTGCGAATGTTGTCCATCCAAGGAGGGAGCGTGATGCCCGGCCGGCTCCGAAAACACAGGCCGAGATTCGACCCCGGACGGGCCGTCTTCTCCCGGCGCCCGCCCGCGTACGCCCCCCATCCCCGGTCGCCCGTCTGCTCCCGGCGGGCCTCCGAGTACCCCCTCACCCAACTGACCGACTGGCACTCATGACCCGCCTTGGTAGGGCCTCCATCGGCCTCGGCTCGTCCGACGTCGGGTGGACGGTTCCTACCCACTGCGGGTCGCACTCTAGCGCCCCGGCCGCCGCGTGAGCGTGCGCTCCCCGCGCCGCCCCGCAGGCCCCGGCGCGACCGTACTGCGGCGAGACCGAGACGACCCGGTTTGGCATCCATCCCACCTAGCCACGATCCACGGAGGCCGAGCGAGCGGCTGAGTGTCGGGCGCCGCGCGTGCGAGCGTCCGCCGGCCGCGCCGGTCCTTCCGCGAATGTCGTTTCTCAAACCCTCCGGCTTGATAGCGGCGGCACCACGGGAAGCCGTCCACACACACCGTCCGACCTCTATCCGAAAAGCCTTCCCGACCAACCGCGGTCGCGGGGGCGTCTGTCGCTCCGCATCGGGGGGGCGTATGGCTTCCGCGCTACGCGCTGCGGGCTCGGGGGGGCCGCAACGGCTGAGTCTGACTCGGCCGGGGCGCAGCTTCCCTCCCGGCAGTCAGCAATAGTGCCGATCGCGCCTGCCACCAGCCCCCTCCCCGACGGGTTCGTCGGCGCCGGCTGGCCGCCGTCCGCCTTCGTTCCCCGAGGGTTCCCAACCAGCGCCGATCCAACTCCGCATCCTGGCCGCACGCAGTGCGTGCCTCGCGCGGGTAAGTCGCCGGCGCAGCGCCGCAGCTCCCGACCCCCGCGTACGGGAATAGTTGAGGGCCTCAGCGGGCCGCACCGACCGAGTCCGACTCGGGCCGGGGCGCAGATTCCCGCTTGGGTGACCGAACGTTCTCTGCTCGGGCCGGAGGGCCGACGCCCGTCCCCCCCCCCGTCGTCCCCCACGGACCGCCTCCGAGGCCACTTCGCACGGCTCATCCTCGGCTCCCTACCAATGCTTAATCGATGGGGCCGCCCGGCCGGATTCGCGCCACCCTGTCCACCGCGAGTCTCCCCAGACTAACCCGAGTTACCGCCCAGCTCGCCTAACCTTGCACTCGCTCTGCCAAACGGTCGTGTAGTCGGCGGGCCGTCCTACGGGTCGCCCTCCCTCCCCAAACGCGCGGCGGGATAGCGGCAAGGCGGCGGCGGCGGCCAGCGGCGTCGGGGCGCTCGCACCGGAGAAGAGGCGTCTTACGAGGCCGGGCGCAGCTCCCTCTCGTTTACTTGCTGAGTAGCGGCGCTCGAAGGTTCCGCGGCGAGCGCGGCTCATCCCATTGAATGTCCCTGCACCAGGCTCCATCGAAGGGCCGCCCGGCCGGATTCGCACCCCCCTGTCCACCGCGAAGTCCCCTCGACTAACCCGAGTTACCGCCCAGTTCGCCTAACCTTGCATCGCCCCGCCAAACGAGCGAGTTGTCGGCCGTCCTGCGGGTC
>NW_028232124.1:85000-105000 GCF_054491065.1 Syngnathus leptorhynchus | reverse complement strand
CTCCATAGCACCAGAGCTCCATAGCTCCATAGCACCAGAGCTCCATAGCTCCATAGCACCAGAGCTCCATAGCTCCATAGCACCAGAGCTCCATAGCTCCATAGCACCAGAGCTCCATAGCTCCATAGCACCAGAGCTCCATAGCTCCATAGCACCAGAGCTCCATAGCTCCATAGCACCAGAGCTCCATAGCTCCATAGCACCAGAGCTCCATAGCTCCATAGCTCCAGCCTGGGTGGCTGGTGGCTCCATAGCTCCATACTTCCATAGCTCCAGTCAGAGAGTGTGCTAAAATTGCACTAAGTGCGAAAGCCCATTCATTTACAACGGCGTGTCCACAAGGCGGCGACATTTCCCCGTTACCGGTGGCTGCGCGGCGGGTGAGTGACAGAGCTTATCCGAGCGGCTGGAACTCTGCGCCGGCGTGGTCGAGCGTGAGGCCTCGGCCCTTTGGCTGCCTGGTACCTAAAACACTTCCATTGATCCAGCCACGGAGGGTGCTGGCTGGTGGCTCCATAGCTCCATAGCTCCATACCTCCAGAGCTCCAGAGCTCCATAGCACCAGAGCTCCATAGCTCCATAGCACCAGAGCTCCATAGCACCAGAGCTCCATAGCTCCATAGCACCAGAGCTCCATAGCTCCATAGCACCAGAGCTCCATAGCTCCATAGCACCAGAGCTCCATAGCTCCATAGCTCCATAGCACCAGAGCTCCATAGCTCCATAGCACCAGAGCTCCATAGCTCCATAGCACCAGAGCTCCATAGCTCCATAGCACCAGAGCTCCATAGCTCCATAGCACCAGAGCTCCATAGCTCCATAGCACCAGAGCTCCATAGCTCCATAGCACCAGAGCTCCATAGCTCCATAGCACCAGAGCTCCATAGCTCCATAGCACCAGAGCTCCATAGCTCCATAGCACCAGAGCTCCATAGCTCCATAGCACCAGAGCTCCATAGCTCCATAGCTCCAGCCTGGGTGGCTGGTGGCTCCATAGCTCCATACTTCCATAGCTCCAGTCAGAGAGTTGGCTAAAATTGCACTAAGTGCGAAAGCCCATTCATTTACAACGGCGTGTCCACAAGGCGGCGACATTTCCCCGTTACCGGTGGCTGCGCGGCGGGTGAGTGACAGAGCTTATCCGAGCGGCTGGAACTCTGCGCCGGCGTGGTCGAGCGTGAGGCCTCGGCCCTTTGGCTGCCTGGTACCTAAAACACTTCCATTGATCCAGCCACGGAGGGTGCTGGCTGGTGGCTCCATAGCTCCATACCTCCAGAGCTCCAGAGCTCCATAGCACCAGAGCTCCATAGCTCCATAGCACCAGAGCTCCATAGCACCAGAGCTCCATAGCTCCATAGCACCAGAGCTCCATAGCTCCATAGCACCAGAGCTCCATAGCTCCATAGCACCAGAGCTCCATAGCACCAGAGCTCCATAGCTCCATAGCACCAGAGCTCCATAGCTCCATAGCACCAGCTCCATAGCTCCATAGCACCAGAGCTCCATAGCTCCATAGCACCAGAGCTCCATAGCTCCATAGCACCAGAGCTCCATAGCTCCATAGCACCAGAGCTCCATAGCTCCATAGCACCAGAGCTCCATAGCTCCATAGCTCCAGGGCTCCATAGCTCCAGGGCTCCAGGGCTCCATAGCTCCAGGGCTCCATAGCTCCAGGGCTCCAGGGCTCCATAGCTCCATACCTCCAGAGCTCCATAGCTCCATACTTCCAGAGCTCCATAGCTCCATAGCACCAGAGCTCCATAGCTCCAGAGCTCCATAGCTCCAGCCTGGGTGGCTGGTGGCTCCATAGCTCCATACTTCCATAGCTCTAAGTCAGAGAGTTGGCGAAAATTGCACTAAGTGCGAAAGCCCATTCATTTACAACGGCGTGTCCACAAGGCGGCGACATTTCCCCGTTACCGGTGGCTGCGCGGCGGGAGAGTGACAGAGCTCATCCGAGCGGCTGGAACTCTGCGCCGGCGTGGTCGAGCGTGAGGCCTCGGCACTTTGGCCGCCTGGTACCTAAACACTTCCATTGATCCAGCCACGGAGGGTGCTGGCTGGTGGCTCCATACCTCCATAGCTCCATACCTCCAGAGCTCCAGAGCTCCATAGCACCAGAGCTCCATAGCTCCATAGCACCAGAGCTCCATAGCACCAGAGCTCCATAGCTCCATAGCACCAGAGCTCCATAGCTCCATAGCACCAGAGCTCCATAGCTCCATAGCACCAGAGCTCCATAGCACCAGAGCTCCATAGCTCCATAGCACCAGAGCTCCATAGCTCCATAGCACCAGCTCCATAGCTCCATAGCACCAGAGCTCCATAGCTCCATAGCACCAGAGCTCCATAGCTCCATAGCACCAGAGCTCCATAGCTCCATAGCACCAGAGCTCCATAGCTCCATAGCACCAGAGCTCCATAGCTCCATAGCTCCAGGGCTCCATAGCTCCAGGGCTCCAGGGCTCCATAGCTCCAGGGCTCCATAGCTCCAGGGCTCCAGGGCTCCATAGCTCCATACCTCCAGAGCTCCATAGCTCCATACTTCCAGAGCTCCATAGCTCCATAGCACCAGAGCTCCAGAGCTCCATAGCTCCATAGCACCAGAGCTCCATAGCACCAGAGCTCCATAGCTCCAGCCTGGGTGGCTGGTGGCTCCATAGCTCCATACTTCCATAGCTCCAGTCAGAGAGTTGGCGAAAATTGCACTAAGTGCGAAAGCCCATTCATTTACAAGGGCGTGTCCACAAGGCGGCGACATTTCCCCGTTACCGGTGGCTGCGCGGCAGGAGAGTGACAGAGCTTATCCGAGCGGCTGGAACTCTGCGCCGGCGTGGTCGAACGGCTGGCCTCGGTAGTTGAGGTACCAGGGGTGGGCCGGGGAGCTCCAGGCGGGTCTTGTGAGAGAGTGAAGCCGAGCGGCTGGAACTCTGGGCCGGCCTGGTCGAGCGGCTGGCCTCGGTAGTTGAGGTACCAGGGGCGGGCTGGGGAGCTCCAGGCGGGGCTTGTGAGAGAGTGAAGCCGAGCGGCTGGAACTCTGGGCCGGCGTGGTTGAGCCACGGAGGGTGCTGGCTGGTGGCTCCATAGCTCCATAGCTCCATAGCTCCATACTTCCATAGCTCCATACTTCCATAGCTCCAGACTTCCATAGCTCCATAGCTCCATAGCTCCATAGCTCCATAGCTCCATAGCACCAGAGCTCCAGAGCTCCATAGCACCAGAGCTCCAGAGCTCCATAGCTCCATAGCTCCATAGCCCCAGAGCTCCATAGCTCCATAGCTCCATAGCTCCAGAGCTCCATACTTCCATAGCTCCAGAGCTCCAGCCTGTCTGGTGGCTCCATAGCTCCATAGCTCCATACTTGCAGCCACGGAGCTGGCGAAAATTGCACTAAGTGCGAAAGCCCATTCATTTACAACGGCGTGTCCACAAGGCGGCGACATTTCCCCGTTACCGGTGGCTGCTTAGCGGGAGAGTGACAGAGCTTATCCGAGCGGCTGGAACTCTGGGCCGGCCTGGTCGAGCGGCTGGCCTCGGTAGTTGAGGTACCAGGGGCGGGCTGGGGAGCTCCAGGCGGGGCTTGTGAGAGAGTGTAGCCGAGCGGCTGGAACTCTGGGCCGGCGTGGTTGAGCAGCATGCCCGCGGAGGTGGCTCTTCCATAGGCACGGAGGGGGCTGGAGCTCCACACTTCCCTAGGCACGGAGGGTGCTGGAGCTCCACACTTCCATAGGCAGGGAGGGTGCTGGAGCTCCACACTTCCATAGGCAGGGAGGGTGCTGGAGCTCCACACTTCCATAGGCAGGGAGGGTGCTGGAGCTCCACACTTCCATAGGCAGGGAGGGTGCTGGAGCTCCACACTTCCATAGGCAGGGAGGGTGCTGGAGCTCCACACTTCCATAGGCAGGGAGGGTGCTGGAGCTCCACACTTCCATAGGCAGGGAGGGTGCTGGAGCTCCACACTTCCATAGGCAGGGAGGGTGCTGGAGCTCCACACTTCCATAGGCAGGGAGGGTGCTGGAGCTCCACACTTCCATAGGCAGGGAGGGTGCTGGAGCTCCACACTTCCATAGGCAGGGAGGGTGCTGGAGCTCCACACTTCCATAGGCAGGGAGGGTGCTGGAGCTCCACACTTCCATAGGCAGGGAGGGTGCTGGAGCTCCACACTTCCATAGGCAGGGAGGGTGCTGGAGCTCCACACTTCCATAGGCAGGGAGGGTGCTGGAGCTCCACACTTCCATAGGCAGGGAGGGTGCTGGAGCTCCACACTTCCGTAGGCAGGGAGGGTGCTGGAGCTCCACACTTCCATAGGCAGGGAGGGTGCTGGAGCTCCACACTTCCATAGGCAGGGAGGGTGCTGGAGCTCCACACTTCCATAGGCAGGGAGGGTGCTGGAGCTCCACACTTCCATAGGCAGGGAGGGTGCTGGAGCTCCACACTTCCATAGGCAGGGAGGGTGCTGGAGCTCCACACTTCCATAGGCAGGGAGGGTGCTGGAGCTCCACACTTCCATAGGCAGGGAGGGTGCTGGAGCTCCACACTTCCATAGGCAGGGAGGGTGCTGGAGCTCCACACTTCCATAGGCAGGGAGGGTGCTGGAGCTCCACACTTCCGTAGGCAGGGAGGGTGCTGGAGCTCCACACTTCCGTAGGCAGGGAGGGTGCTGGAGCTCCACACTTCCATAGGCAGGGAGGGTGCTGGAGCTCCACACTTCCATAGGCAGGGAGGGTGCTGGAGCTCCACACTTCCATAGGCAGGGAGGGTGCTGGAGCTCCACACTTCCATAGGCAGGGAGGGTGCTGGAGCTCCACACTTCCATAGGCAGGGAGGGTGCTGGAGCTCCACACTTCCATAGGCAGGGAGGGTGCTGGAGCTCCACACTTCCATAGGCAGGGAGGGTGCTGGAGCTCCACACTTCCATAGGCAGGGAGGGTGCTGGAGCTCCACACTTCCATAGGCAGGGAGGGTGCTGGAGCTCCACACTTCCATAGGCAGGGAGGGTGCTGGAGCTCCACACTTCCATAGGCAGGGAGGGTGCTGGAGCTCCACACTTCCATAGGCAGGGAGGGTGCTGGAGCTCCACACTTCCATAGGCAGGGAGGGTGCTGGAGCTCCACACTTCCATAGGCAGGGAGGGTGCTGGAGCTCCACACTTCCATAGGCAGGGAGGGTGCTGGAGCTCCACACTTCCATAGGCAGGGAGGGTGCTGGAGCTCCACACTTCCATAGGCAGGGAGGGTGCTGGAGCTCCACACTTCCATAGGCAGGGAGGGTGCTGGAGCTCCACACTTCCATAGGCAGGGAGGGTGCTGGAGCTCCACACTTCCATAGGCAGGGAGGGTGCTGGAGCTCCACACTTCCATAGGCAGGGAGGGTGCTGGAGCTCCACACTTCCATAGGCAGGGAGGGTGCTGGAGCTCCACACTTCCATAGGCAGGGAGGGTGCTGGAGCTCCACACTTCCATAGGCAGGGAGGGTGCTGGAGCTCCACACTTCCATAGGCAGGGAGGGTGCTGGAGCTCCACACTTCCATAGGCAGGGAGGGTGCTGGAGCTCCACACTTCCATAGGCAGGGAGGGTGCTGGAGCTCCACATCCACACTTCCAGCCACTGCATGCTGGCACTTCCACCTTGCTTGCTAAGTCGGCGTGATCTTGCCCAAAAAGTCCCTCCTCACCTCCAGCTGGAAGTGGAAAAAAATCCTCCACCTGCTTGGCCGAGGTTCTGGAAGCCAGCAGCTCGCAGAATGTTGCCAAAGTTTCACTGGAAGGAAAAGAAAAGAGAAGACCGAGTGCGCATTTCACCTACCGCCGAATGTCCACAAGAGGGAAGTGTCACTCCGTCGCAGAATCTGCGCCGACGCACTCGGCACCCTTCGAATTTATGGTGCCGGTGCGGGTGTTCTGGGTGCAAAAAGGCCGCCCAAGTGGTAGAAAAAAATCAGACTTCGTCTCTTAGGTCGAAATTAATGCCAAGTTTTGAAATGCGCTGGCAGGGGTGGACCAGGGCCCGTTAGAAGTGCTTAGGCGAGGTCCTGGAAGCCTAACCCGGCGTGATCTTGTGCAAAAAGCCGCTGCTGAGCTCCAGCTGGAAGTGTAAAAAGAACCGGGCTGGATAAAAAAAAGAACCGGGCTGGATCAAAAAAGAACCGGGCGACCCGTTAAAATTGCTTAGCCGAGGTCCTGGAAGCCTAACACGGCGTGATCTTGTGCAAAAAGCCGCTCCCGAGCTCCAGCTGGAAGTGTAAAAAGAACCGGGCTGGATAAAAAAAGAACCGGGCTGGATCAAAAAAGAACCGGGCGACCCGTTAAAATTGCTTAGCCGAGGTCCTGGAAGCCTAACCCGGCGTGATCTTGTGCAAATAGCCGCTGCCGAGCTCCAGCTGGAAGTGTGAAAAGAACCGGGCTGGATAAAAAAAAGAACCGGGCTGGATCAAAAAAGAACCGGGCGACCCGTTAAAATTGCTTAGCCGAGGTCCTGGAAGCCTAACACGGCGTGATCTTGTGCAAAAAACCGCTCCCGAGCTCCAGCTGGAAGTGTAAAAAGAACCGGGCTGGATAAAAAAAGAACCGGGCTGGATCAAAAAAGAACCGGGCGACCCGTTAAAATTGCTTAGCCGAGGTCCTGGAAGCCTAACCCGGCGTGATCTTGTGCAAAAAGCCGCTCCCGAGCTCCAGCTGGAAGTGTAAAAAGAACCGGGCTGGATAAAAAAAGAACCGGGCTGGATCAAAAAAGAACCGGGCGACCCGTTAAAATTGCTTAGCCGAGGTCCTGGAAGCCTAACACGGCGTGTTCTTGTGCAAAAAGCCGCTCCCAAGCTCCAGCTGGAAGTGTAAAAAGAACCGGGCTGGATAAAAAAAAGAACCGGGCTGGATCAAAAAAGAACCGGGCGACCCGTTAAAATTGCTTAGCCGAGGTCCTGGAAGCCTAACACGGCGTGTTCTTGTGCAAAAAGCCGCTCCCGAGCTCCAGCTGGAAGTGTAAAAAGAACCGGGCTGGATAAAAAAAGAACCGGGCTGGATAAAAAAAAAGAACCGGGCGACCCGTTAAAATTGCTTAGCCGAGGTCCTGGAAGCCTAACACGGCGTGATCTTGTGCAAAAAGCCGCTCCCGAGCTCCAGCTGGAAGTGTAAAAAGAACCAGGCTGGATAAAAAAAAGAACCGGGCTGGATCAAAAAAGAACCGGGCGACCCGTTAAAATTGCTTAGCCGAGGTCCTGGAAGCCTAACACGGCGTGTTCTTGTGCAAAAAGCCGCTCCCGAGCTCCAGCTGGAAGTGTAAAAAGAACCAGGCTGGATAAAAAAAAGAACCGGGCTGGATCAAAAAAGAACCGGGCGACCCGTTAAAATTGCTTAGCCGAGGTCCTGGAAGCCTAACACGGCGTGTTCTTGTGCAAAAAGCCGCTCCCGAGCTCCAGCTGGAAGTGTAAAAAGAACCAGGCTGGATAAAAAAAAGAACCGGGCTGGTTCAAAAAAGAACCGGGCAACCCGTTAAAATTGCTTAGCCGAGGTCCTGGAAGCCTAACACGGCGTGTTCTTGTGCAAAAAGCCGCTCCCGAGCTCCAGCTGGAAGTGTAAAAAGAACCAGGCTGGATAAAAAAAAGAACCGGGCTGGATCAAAAAAGAACCGGGCGACCCGTTAAAATTGCTTAGCCGAGGTCCTGGAAGCCTAACACGGCGTGTTCTTGTGCAAAAAGCCGCTCCCGAGCTCCAGCTGGAAGTGTAAAAAGAACCAGGCTGGATAAAAAAAAGAACCGGGCTGGTTCAAAAAAGAACCGGGCAACCCGTTAAAATTGCTTAGCCGAGGTCCTGGAAGCCTAACACGGCGTGATCTTGTGCAAAAAGCCGCTCCCGAGCTCCAGCTGGAAGTGTAAAAAGAACCGGGCTGGATAAAAAAAGAACCGGGCTGGATAAAAAAAAAGAACCGGGCGACCCGTTAAAATTGCTTAGCCGAGGTCCTGGAAGCCTAACACGGCGTGATCTTGTGCAAAAAGCCGCTCCCGAGCTCCAGCTGGAAGTGTAAAAAGAACCAGGCTGGATAAAAAAAAGAACCGGGCTGGATCAAAAAAGAACCGGGCGACCCGTTAAAATTGCTTAGCCGAGGTCCTGGAAGCCTAACACGGCGTGTTCTTGTGCAAAAAGCCGCTCCCGAGCTCCAGCTGGAAGTGTAAAAAGAACCAGGCTGGATAAAAAAAAGAACCGGGCTGGATCAAAAAAGAACCGGGCGACCCGTTAAAATTGCTTAGCCGAGGTCCTGGAAGCCTAACACGGCGTGTTCTTGTGCAAAAAGCCGCTCCCGAGCTCCAGCTGGAAGTGTAAAAAGAACCAGGCTGGATAAAAAAAAGAACCGGGCTGGATCAAAAAAGAACCGGGCGACCCGTTAAAATTGCTTAGCTGAGGTCCTGGAAGCCTAACACGGCGTGATCTTGTGCAAAAAGCCGCTCCCGAGCTCCAGCTGGAAGTGTAAAAAGAACCGGGCTGGATAAAAAAAAAGAACCGGGCTGGTTCAAAAAAGAACCGGGCAACCCGTTAAAATTGCTTAGCCGAGGTCCTGGAAGCCTAACACGGCGTGATCTTGTGCAAAAAGCCGCTCCCGAGCTCCAGCTGGAAGTGTAAAAAGAACCGGGCTGGATAAAAAAAGAACCGGGCTGGATAAAAAAAAAGAACCGGGCGACCCGTTAAAATTGCTTAGCCGAGGTCCTGGAAGCCTAACACGGCGTGATCTTGTGCAAAAAGCCGCTCCCGAGCTCCAGCTGGAAGTGTAAAAAGAACCAGGCTGGATAAAAAAAAGAACCGGGCTGGATCAAAAAAGAACCGGGCGACCCGTTAAAATTGCTTAGCCGAGGTCCTGGAAGCCTAACACGGCGTGTTCTTGTGCAAAAAGCCGCTCCCGAGCTCCAGCTGGAAGTGTAAAAAGAACCAGGCTGGATAAAAAAAAGAACCGGGCTGGATCAAAAAAGAACCGGGCGACCCGTTAAAATTGCTTAGCCGAGGTCCTGGAAGCCTAACACGGCGTGTTCTTGTGCAAAAAGCCGCTCCCGAGCTCCAGCTGGAAGTGTAAAAAGAACCAGGCTGGATAAAAAAAAGAACCGGGCTGGATCAAAAAAGAACCGGGCGACCCGTTAAAATTGCTTAGCTGAGGTCCTGGAAGCCTAACACGGCGTGATCTTGTGCAAAAAGCCGCTCCCGAGCTCCAGCTGGAAGTGTAAAAAGAACCGGGCTGGATAAAAAAAAAGAACCGGGCTGGTTCAAAAAAGAACCGGGCAACCCGTTAAAATTGCTTAGCCGAGGTCCTGGAAGCCTAACCCGGCGTGATCTTGCCCGAAAGTCGGCCTCTATACTTCCATTTTAGGTACCAGGGGCTATTAGTGTACTTGGTCCCACTAGTCAGTGTACTCATCCAGTTACCCCCCGTTTTCCAAAACACCATCGGCACGTATAAGGGGGGGACTCTTGAGAGAGATGAGGTATATGGCAGCGCAACACCAATCCGCTCCGCGCTGGTTCCCATGTCGGCTACGGATGAATAAAACCAGCCTGTCCCCCCTGGAGCTCACGAGACACGGAATTTTTTCTAAGTGCCAACGGCTCTTCCGAGCAAACGTGTCCGCTCCGGCTGGTTCCCCCGTCGGCCTCGAATGACGAAAAATGCCGGTCTCCGCCCGGAGCTCATGACAAACGAAAAATTTTCTAAGTGCCAACGGCACTAGCGAGCGAATGTGTCCGCTCGGCGCTGGTTCCCGGGTCGAACCCGGAAGACGAAAAATGCCGGTCTCCGCCCGGAGCTCATGACAAACGAAAAATTTTCTAAGTGCCAACGGCACTAGCGAGCGAATGTGTCCGCTCGGCGCTGGTTCCCGGGTCGAACCCGGAAGACGAAAAACGCCGCTCTCCGCCCGGAGCTCATGACAAACGAAAAATTTTCTAAGTGCCAACGGCACTAGCGAGCGAATGTGTCCGCTCGGCGCTGGTTCCCGGGTCGAACCCGGAAGACGAAAAACGCCGCTCTCCGCCCGGAGCTCATGACAAACGAAAAATTTTCTAAGTGCCAACGGCACTAGCGAGCGAATGTGTCCGCTCGGCGCTGGTTCCCGGGTCGAACCCGGAAGACGAAAAACGCCGCTCTCCGCCCGGAGCTCATGACAAACGAAAAATTTTCTAAGTGCCAACGGCACTAGCGAGCGAATGTGTCCGCTCGGCGCTGGTTCCCGGGTCGAACCCGGAAGACGAAAAACGCCGCTCTCCGCCCGGAGCTCATTACAAACGAAAAATTTTCTAAGTGCCAACGGCACTAGCGAGCGAATGTGTCCGCTCGGCGCTGGTTCCCGGGTCGAACCCGGAAGACGAAAAACGCCGCTCTCCGCCCGGAGCTCATGACAAACGAAAAATTTTCTAAGTGCCAACGGCACTAGCGAGCGAATGTGTCCGCTCGGCGCTGGTTCCCGGGTCGAACCCGGAAGACGAAAAACGCCGCTCTCCGCCCGGAGCTCATGACAAACGAAAAAACTTTCTAAGTGCCAACGGCACTAGCGAGCGAATGTGTCCGCTCGGCGCTGGTTCCCGGGTCGAACCCGGAAGACAAAAAACGCCGGTCTCCGCCCGGAGCTCATGACAAACGAAAAATTTTCTAAGTGCCAACGGCACTAGCGAGCGAATGTGTCCGCTCGGCGCTGGTTCCCGGGTCGAACCCGGAAGACGAAAAACGCCGCTCTCCGCCCGGAGCTCATGACAAACGAAAAATTTTCTAAGTGCCAACGGCACTTGCGAGCGAATGTGTCCGCTCGGCGCTGGTTCCCGGGTCGGACCCGGAAGACGAAAAACGCCGGTCTCCGCCCGGAGCTCATGACAAACGAAAAATTTTCTAAGTGCCAACGGCACTAGCGAGCGAATGTGTCCGCTCGGCGCTGGTTCCCGGGTCGGACCCGGAAGACGAAAAACGCCGGTCCTCGCCTGGAGGTCCCAGCAAAATCGGCGAAAAAACGACTAAGTGTCAACTTTCGAAAAAACGACTAAGTGCCCACGGCTCTGCGGGGCTTGTGAGTCCGCCCCGCGCCGGTTCGGTGGTCGGCCTCAAAAAGCAAAAAATCAGCCTCTCTCCCTGGAGCTCACCTCGAGGTACCAGGGGGTGAGGTACCCGGGCTAAGGTGCAGTACCTTTTTTGGTCTTCAGGTGCGCCAGAGTACAATGAAATGGTCCCAGTAGTCAGTGTACTCATCGACTTTCCCCCCGTTTTCCAAAGCACCTCGTTTACGAGTATGGAGGAGATGGTGCTGGTCTCCCCACGGCGTCGGACACGCCGTCCTCGACAGCACAAGGTCGGATAGAAGACCTGGAAAGCGCCGTGGCACGCGCTGGAGGTGGGCACTTTGGCGAAAAAACGACTAAGTGTCAACTTTCGAAAAAACGACTAAGTGTCAACTTTCGAAAAAACGGCTAAGTGTCAACTTTCGAAAAAACGACTAAGTGTCACCTCTCTGAAAAAATGGCAAAGTGTCGCCTCTCTGAAATTTTTCTAAGTGCCCACGGCTCTGCGGGCTCGTGCATCCGAGCCGCGCCGGTTCTGCAACCGGCCTAGAATGACGAAAAATAACGGTCTCCTCCTGGAGCTCACAGCCAATTGTGGCGAAAAAGTGGCAAAGTGCCCACGGCCCTGCCGAGCTTTGGCGTCCGCTCAGCGCCGGTGCCGCAGTCGGCCTCGAATGACGAAAAATGACGGTCTCCTCCTGGAGCTCACAGCCAACTTGGCAAAAAGTTTCTAAGTGCCCACGGCCCTGCCGAGCTTTGGCGTCCGCCCAGCGCCGGTTCCGCAGTCGGCCTCGAATGACGAAAAATAACGGTCTCCTCCTGGAGCTCACAGCCAACTTGGCAAAAAGTTTCTAAGTGCCCACGGCCCTGCCGAGCTTTGGCGTCCGCTCAGCGCCGGTGCCGCAGTCGGCCTCGAATGACGAAAAATGACGGTCTCCTCCTGGAGCTCACAGCCAACTTGGCAAAAAGTTTCTAAGTGCCCACGGCCCTGCCGAGCTTTGGCGTCCGCCCAGCGCCGGTTCCGCAGTCGGCCTCGAATGACGAAAAATAACGGTCTCCTCCTGGAGCTCACAGCCAACTTGGCAAAAAGTTTCTAAGTGCCCACGGCCCTGCCGAGCTTTGGCGTCCGCTCAGCGCCGGTGCCGCAGTCGGCCTCGAATGACGAAAAATGACGGTCTCCTCCTGGAGCTCACAGCCAACTTGGCAAAAAGTTTCTAAGTGCCCACGGCCCTGCCGAGCTTTGGCGTCCGCCCAGCGCCGGTTCCGCAGTCGGCCTCGAATGACGAAAAATAACGGTCTCCTCCTGGAGCTCACAGCCAACTTGGCAAAAAGTTTCTAAGTGCCCACGGCCCTGCCGAGCTTTGGCGTCCGCCCAGCGCCGGTTCCGCAGTCGGCCTCGAATGACGAAAAATAACGGTCTCCTCCTGGAGCTCACAGCCAACTTGGCAAAAAGTTTCTAAGTGCCCACGGCCCTGCCGAGCTTTGGCGTCCGCCCAGCGCCGGTTCCGCAGTCGGCCTCGAATGACGAAAAATAACGGTCTCCTCCTGGAGCTCACAGCCAACTTGGCAAAAAGTTTCTAAGTGCCCACGGCCCTGCCGAGCTTTGGCGTCCGCTCAGCGCCGGTGCCGCAGTCGGCCTCGAATGACGAAAAATGACGGTCTCCTCCTGGAGCTCACAGCCAACTTGGCAAAAAGTTTCTAAGTGCCCACGGCCCTGCCGAGCTTTGGCGTCCGCCCAGCGCCGGTTCCGCAGTCGGCCTCGAATGACGAAAAATAACGGTCTCCTCCTGGAGCTCACAGCCAACTTGGCAAAAAGTTTCTAAGTGCCCACGGCCCTGCCGAGCTTTGGCGTCCGCCCAGCGCCGGTTCCGCAGTCGGCCTCGAATGACGAAAAATAACGGTCTCCTCCTGGAGCTCACAGCCAACTTGGCAAAAAGTTTCTAAGTGCCCACGGCCCTGCCGAGCTTTGGCGTCCGCTCAGCGCCGGTGCCGCAGTCGGCCTCGAATGACGAAAAATGACGGTCTCCTCCTGGAGCTCACAGCCAACTTGGCAAAAAGTTTCTAAGTGCCCACGGCCCTGCCGAGCTTTGGCATCCGCCCAGCGCCGGTTCCGCAGTCGGCCTCGAATGACGAAAAATAACGGTCTCCTCCTGGAGCTCACAGCCAACTTGGCAAAAAGTTTCTAAGTGCCCACGGCCCTGCCGAGCTTTGGCGTCCGCCCAGCGCCGGTTCCGCAGTCGGCCTCGAATGACGAAAAATAACGGTCTCCTCCTGGAGCTCACAGCCAACTTGGCAAAAAGTTTCTAAGTGCCCACGGCCCTGCCGAGCTTTGGCATCCGCCCAGCGCCGGTTCCGCAGTCGGCCTCGAATGACGAAAAATGACGGTCTCCTCCTGGAGCTCACAGCCAACTTGGCAAAAAGTTTCTAAGTGCCCACGGCCCTGCCGAGCTTTGGCGTCCGCCCAGCGCCGGTTCCGCAGTCGGCCTCGAATGACGAAAAATAACGGTCTCCTCCTGGAGCTCACAGCCAACTTGGCAAAAAGTTTCTAAGTGCCCACGGCCCTGCCGAGCTTTGGCGTCCGCTCAGCGCCGGTGCCGCAGTCGGCCTCGAATGACGAAAAATGACGGTCTCCTCCTGGAGCTCACAGCCAACTTGGCAAAAAGTTTCTAAGTGCCCACGGCCCTGCCGAGCTTTGGCGTCCGCCCAGCGCCGGTTCCGCAGTCGGCCTCGAATGACGAAAAATAACGGTCTCCTCCTGGAGCTCACAGCCAACTTGGCAAAAAGTTTCTAAGTGCCCACGGCCCTGCCGAGCTTTGGCGTCCGCCCAGCGCCGGTTCCGCAGTCGGCCTCGAATGACGAAAAATAACGGTCTCCTCCTGGAGCTCACAGCCAACTTGGCAAAAAGTTTCTAAGTGCCCACGGCCCTGCCGAGCTTTGGCGTCCGCCCAGCGCCGGTTCCGCAGTCGGCCTCGAATGACGAAAAATAACGGTCTCCTCCTGGAGCTCACAGCCAACTTGGCAAAAAGTTTCTAAGTGCCCACGGCCCTGCCGAGCTTTGGCGTCCGCTCAGCGCCGGTTCCGCAGTCGGCCTCGAATGACGAAAAATGACGGTCTCCTCCTGGAGCTCACAGCCAACTTGGCAAAAAGTTTCTAAGTGCCCACGGCCCTGCCGAGCTTTGGCGTCCGCCCAGCGCCGGTTCCGCAGTCGGCCTCGAATGACGAAAAATAACGGTCTCCTCCTGGAGCTCACAGCCAACTTGGCAAAAAGTTTCTAAGTGCCCACGGCCCTGCCGAGCTTTGGCGTCCGCCCAGCGCCGGTTCCGCAGTCGGCCTCGAATGACGAAAAATAACGGTCTCCTCCTGGAGCTCACAGCCAACTTGGCAAAAAGTTTCTAAGTGCCCACGGCCCTGCCGAGCTTTGGCGTCCGCCCAGCGCCGGTTCCGCAGTCGGCCTCGAATGACGAAAAATAACGGTCTCCTCCTGGAGCTCACAGCCAACTTGGCAAAAAGTTTCTAAGTGCCCACGGCCCTGCCGAGCTTTGGCGTCCGCCCAGCGCCGGTTCCGCAGTCGGCCTCGAATGACGAAAAATAACGGTCTCCTCCTGGAGCTCACAGCCAACTTGGCAAAAAGTTTCTAAGTGTCACATCTGTGAAAAAACGACTAAGTGTCAACTTTCGAAAAAACGGCTAAGTGTCAACTTTCGAAAAAACGGCAAAGTGTCACATCTCTGAAAAAACGGCTAAGTGTCGACTTTCGAAAAAACGGCTAAGTGTCAACTTTCGAAAAAACGGCAAAGTGTCACATCTCTGAAAAAACGGCTAAGTGTCACATCTCTGAAAAAACGGCTAAGTGTCACATCTCTGAAAAAACGGCTAAGTGTCGCCTCTCTGAAAAAACGGCAAAGTGTCAACTTTCGAAAAAACGACAGAGTGTCGCCTCTCTGAAAAAACGACTAAGTGTCGACTCTGAGAAAATGGCAAAGTGCCCACGGCTCTGCGGGCTCGTGCATCCGACCCGCGCCGGTTCCCCAGCCGGCCTGATATAAGGCAAAACCAGCCTCTCCGCCTGGAGCTCAGAGCCAACTTGGCGAATATTTTCTAAGTGCCCACGGCTCTGCGTGGCTACGGCGTCTGCCCAGCGCCGGTTCCTGGGTCGAACCCCGAGGACGAGGAATGCCGGTCTCCGCCTGGAGGTCCCAGCTTAATCGGCGAAAATTTTCTAAGTGCCCACGGCTCTGCCGGGCTCGTGCATCCGACCCGCGCCGGTTCCCCAGCCGGCCTGAAATAAGGCAAAACCAGGCTCTCCCCCTGGAGCTCAGAGCCAATTGTGGCGAAAAAACGACTAAGTGTCAACTTTCGAAAAAACGACTAAGTGTCAACTTTCCAAAAAAACGGCTAAGTGTCGACTTTCGAAAAAACGGCTAAGTGTCAACTTTCGAAAAAACGACTAAGTGTCGCCTCTGAAAAAACGACTAAGTGTCGCCTCTCTGAAAAAACGACTAAGTGCCCACGGCTCTGCGGGGCTTGTGAGTCCGCCCCGCGCCGGTTCGGCGGTCGGCCTCAAAAAGCGAAAAATCAGCCTCTCTCCCTGGAGCTCACCAAAAATTTGTCGAAATTTTTCTAAGTTCTCCTCGAGGTACCAGGGGGTGAGGTACCCGGGCTAAGGTGCAGTACCTTTTTTGGTCTTCAGGTGCGCCAGAGTACAATGAAATGGTCCCAGTAGTCAGTGTACTCATCGACTTTCCCCCCGTTTTCCAAAGCACCCCGTTTACGAGTATGGAGGAGATGGTGCTGGTCTCCCCACGGCGTCGGACACGCCGTCCTCGACAGCACAAGGTCGGATAGAAGACCTGAAAAGCGCCGTGGCACGCGCTGGAGGTGTCACTGTGGCGAAAAAGTGACTAAGTGTCAACTTTCGAAAAAACGGCTAAGTGTCAACTTTCGAAAAAACGGCTAAGTGTCAACTTTCGAAAAAACGGCTAAGTGTCAACTTTCGAAAAAACGACTAAGTGTCGCCTCTCTGAAAAAACGGCAAAGTGTCAACTTTCGAAAAAACGACTAAGTGTCAACTTTCGAAAAAACGACTAAGTGTCACCTCTCTGAAAAAATGGCAAAGTGTCAACTGCGAATGTGGTGGTGCATGGAAGGAAGTGGAGGACGGCCGCCTCCTTAAACACAGGCCGAAGAGGAGCGTCAGGGCCGGCTCCTTAAACACGGACCGAGTGTCGCCCTTAACACAGACCAAGCGGAGGACGGCCGCCTCCCTAAATACAGGCCGAACCGGAGCGCGAGGGCCGCTCCTTAAACACGGACCGAGTGTCGCCCTTAACACAGACCAAGGGGAGGACGGCCGCCTCCTTAAACACAGGCCGGAGAGGAGCGTCAGGGCCAGGCTCCTCAAACATGGACCGAGTGTCGCCCTTAACACAGACCAAGGGGAGGACGGCCGCCTCCTTAAACACAGGCCGGAGAGGAGCGTCAGGGCCAGGCTCCTCAAACATGGACCGAGTGTCGCCCTTAACACAGACCAAGGGGAGGACGGCCGCCTCCTTAAACACAGGCCGGAGAGGAGCGTCAGGGCCAGGCTCCTCAAACATGGACCGAGTGTCGCCCTTAACACGGACCAAGGGGAGGACGGCCGCCTCCTTAAACACAGGCCGGAGAGGAGCGTCAGGGCCAGGCTCCTCAAACATGGACCGAGTGTCGCCCTTAACACGGACCAAGGGGAGGACGGCCGCCTCCTTAAACACAGGCCGGAGAGGAGCGTCAGGGCCAGGCTCCTCAAACATGGACCGAGTGTCGCCCTTAACACAGACCAAGGGGAGGACGGCCGCCTCCTTAAACACAGGCCGGAGAGGAGCGTCAGGGCCAGGCTCCTCAAACATGGACCGAGTGTCGCCCTTAACACGGACCAAGGGGAGGACGGCCGCCTCCTTAAACACAGGCCGGAGAGGAGCGTCAGGGCCAGGCTCCTCAAACATGGACCGAGTGTCGCCCTTAACACGGACCAAGGGGAGGACGGCCGCCTCCTTAAACACAGGCCGGAGAGGAGCGTCAGGGCCAGGCTCCTCAAACATGGACAGAGTGTCGCCCTTAACACAGACCAAGCGGAGGACGGCCGCCTCCCTAAATACAGGCCGAACCGGAGCGCGAGTGTCGCTCCTTAAACACGGACCGAGTGGAGGACGGCCGCCTCCTTAAACACAGGCCGAACAAAATGACACAAAGTGTCAACTGCGAATGTTGTCCATCCAAGGAAGGAGCGTGATGCCCGGCCGGCTCCTTAAACACAGGCCGAGAGTCGCCCCGGACGGTCCGCCTCGCGGCGCCCGCCCGCTCGGATAAAATGACACAAAGTGTCAACTACGAATGTTGTCCATCCAAGGAAGGAGCGTGATGCCCGGCCGGCTCCTTAAACACAGGCCGAGAGTCGCCCCGGACGGTCGCCTCGCGGCGCCCGTCTGCTCGGATAAAATGACACAAAGTGTCAACTACGAATGTTGTCCATCCAAGGAGGGAGCGTGATGCCCGGCCGGCTCCGAAAACACAGGCCGAGAGTCGCCCCGGACGGTCCGCCTCGCGGCGCCCGTCTGCTCGGATAAAATGACACAAAGTGTCAACTGCGAATGTTGTCCATCCAAGGAAGGAGCGTGATGCCCGGCCGGCTCCTTAAACACAGGCCGAGAGTCGCCCCGGACGGTCCGCCTCGCGGCGCCCGTCTGCTCGGATAAAATGACACAAAGTGTCAACTGCGAATGTTGTCCATCCAAGGAAGGAGCGTGATGCCCGGCCGGCTCCTTAAACACAGGCCGAGAGTCGCCCCGGACGGTCCGCCTCGCGGCGCCCGCCCGCTCGGATAAAATGACACAAAGTGTCAACTACGAATGTTGTCCATCCAAGGAAGGAGCGTGATGCCCGGCCGGCTCCTTAAACACAGGCCGAGAGTCGCCCCGGACGGTCGCCTCGCGGCGCCCGTCTGCTCGGATAAAATGACACAAAGTGTCAACTACGAATGTTGTCCATCCAAGGAGGGAGCGTGATGCCCGGCCGGCTCCGAAAACACAGGCCGAGAGTCGCCCCGGACGGTCCGCCTCGCGGCGCCCGTCTGCTCGGATAAAATGACACAAAGTGTCAACTGCGAATGTTGTCCATCCAAGGAAGGAGCGTGATGCCCGGCCGGCTCCTTAAACACAGGCCGAGAGTCGCCCCGGACGGTCCGCCTCGCGGCGCCCGCCCGCTCGGATAAAATGACACAAAGTGTCAACTACGAATGTTGTCCATCCAAGGAAGGAGCGTGATGCCCGGCCGGCTCCTTAAACACAGGCCGAGAGTCGCCCCGGACGGTCGCCTCGCGGCGCCCGTCTGCTCGGATAAAATGACACAAAGTGTCAACTACGAATGTTGTCCATCCAAGGAGGGAGCTTGAGGCCCGGCCGGCTCCGAAAACACAGGCCGAGAGTCGCCCCGGACGGTCCGCCTCTCGAGGCGCCCGTCTGCTCGGATAAAATGACACAAAGTGTCAACTACGAATGTTGTCCATCCAAGGAGGGAGCGTGATGCCCGGCCGGCTCCGAAAACACAGGCCGAGAGTCGCCCCGGACGGTCCGCCTCTCGAGGCGCCCGTCTGCTCGGATAAAATGACACAAAGTGTCAACTGCGAATGTTGTCCATCCAAGGAGGGAGCGTGATGCCCGGCCGGCTCCGAAAACACAGGCCGAGATTCGACCCCGGACGGGCCGTCTTCTCCCGGCGCCCGCCCGCGTACGCCCCCCATCCCCGGTCGCCCGTCTGCTCCCGGCGGGCCTCCGAGTACCCCCTCACCCAACTGACCGACTGGCACTCATGACCCGCCTTGGTAGGGCCTCCATCGGCCTCGGCTCGTCCGACGTCGGGTGGACGGTTCCTACCCACTGCGGGTCGCACTCTAGCGCCCCGGCCGCCGCGTGAGCGTGCGCTCCCCGCGCCGCCCCGCAGGCCCCGGCGCGACCGTACTGCGGCGAGACCGAGACGACCCGGTTTGGCATCCATCCCACCTAGCCACGATCCACGGAGGCCGAGCGAGCGGCTGAGTGTCGGGCGCCGCGCGTGCGAGCGTCCGCCGGCCGCGCCGGTCCTTCCGCGAATGTCGTTTCTCAAACCCTCCGGCTTGATAGCGGCGGCACCACGGGAAGCCGTCCACACACACCGTCCGACCTCTATCCGAAAAGCCTTCCCGACCAACCGCGGTCGCGGGGGCGTCTGTCGCTCCGCATCGGGGGGGCGTATGGCTTCCGCGCTACGCGCTGCGGGCTCGGGGGGGCCGCAACGGCTGAGTCTGACTCGGCCGGGGCGCAGCTTCCCTCCCGGCAGTCAGCAATAGTGCCGATCGCGCCTGCCACCAGCCCCCTCCCCGACGGGTTCGTCGGCGCCGGCTGGCCGCCGTCCGCCTTCGTTCCCCGAGGGTTCCCAACCAGCGCCGATCCAACTCCGCATCCTGGCCGCACGCAGTGCGTGCCTCGCGCGGGTAAGTCGCCGGCGCAGCGCCGCAGCTCCCGACCCCCGCGTACGGGAATAGTTGAGGGCCTCAGCGGGCCGCACCGACCGAGTCCGACTCGGGCCGGGGCGCAGATTCCCGCTTGGGTGACCGAACGTTCTCTGCTCGGGCCGGAGGGCCGACGCCCGTCCCCCCCCCCGTCGTCCCCCACGGACCGCCTCCGAGGCCACTTCGCACGGCTCATCCTCGGCTCCCTACCAATGCTTAATCGATGGGGCCGCCCGGCCGGATTCGCGCCACCCTGTCCACCGCGAGTCTCCCCAGACTAACCCGAGTTACCGCCCAGCTCGCCTAACCTTGCACTCGCTCTGCCAAACGGTCGTGTAGTCGGCGGGCCGTCCTACGGGTCGCCCTCCCTCCCCAAACGCGCGGCGGGATAGCGGCAAGGCGGCGGCGGCGGCCAGCGGCGTCGGGGCGCTCGCACCGGAGAAGAGGCGTCTTACGAG
>NW_028232124.1:57500-75000 GCF_054491065.1 Syngnathus leptorhynchus | reverse complement strand
ACCAGAGCTCCATAGCTCCATAGCACCAGAGCTCCATAGCTCCATAGCACCAGAGCTCCATAGCACCAGAGCTCCATAGCTCCATAGCACCAGAGCTCCATAGCTCCATAGCACCAGAGCTCCATAGCTCCATAGCACCAGAGCTCCATAGCTCCATAGCACCAGAGCTCCATAGCTCCATAGCACCAGAGCTCCATAGCTCCATAGCACCAGAGCTCCATAGCTCCATAGCACCAGAGCTCCATAGCTCCATAGCACCAGAGCTCCATAGCTCCATAGCACCAGAGCTCCATAGCTCCATAGCACCAGAGCTCCATAGCTCCATAGCACCAGAGCTCCATAGCTCCATAGCTCCAGCCTGGGTGGCTGGTGGCTCCATAGCTCCATACTTCCATAGCTCCAGTCAGAGAGTGTGCTAAAATTGCACTAAGTGCGAAAGCCCATTCATTTACAACGGCGTGTCCACAAGGCGGCGACATTTCCCCGTTACCGGTGGCTGCGCGGCGGGTGAGTGACAGAGCTTATCCGAGCGGCTGGAACTCTGCGCCGGCGTGGTCGAGCGTGAGGCCTCGGCCCTTTGGCTGCCTGGTACCTAAAACACTTCCATTGATCCAGCCACGGAGGGTGCTGGCTGGTGGCTCCATAGCTCCATAGCTCCATACCTCCAGAGCTCCAGAGCTCCATAGCACCAGAGCTCCATAGCTCCATAGCACCAGAGCTCCATAGCACCAGAGCTCCATAGCTCCATAGCACCAGAGCTCCATAGCTCCATAGCACCAGAGCTCCATAGCTCCATAGCACCAGAGCTCCATAGCTCCATAGCTCCATAGCACCAGAGCTCCATAGCTCCATAGCACCAGAGCTCCATAGCTCCATAGCACCAGAGCTCCATAGCTCCATAGCACCAGAGCTCCATAGCTCCATAGCACCAGAGCTCCATAGCTCCATAGCACCAGAGCTCCATAGCTCCATAGCACCAGAGCTCCATAGCTCCATAGCACCAGAGCTCCATAGCTCCATAGCACCAGAGCTCCATAGCTCCATAGCACCAGAGCTCCATAGCTCCATAGCACCAGAGCTCCATAGCTCCATAGCTCCAGCCTGGGTGGCTGGTGGCTCCATAGCTCCATACTTCCATAGCTCCAGTCAGAGAGTTGGCTAAAATTGCACTAAGTGCGAAAGCCCATTCATTTACAACGGCGTGTCCACAAGGCGGCGACATTTCCCCGTTACCGGTGGCTGCGCGGCGGGTGAGTGACAGAGCTTATCCGAGCGGCTGGAACTCTGCGCCGGCGTGGTCGAGCGTGAGGCCTCGGCCCTTTGGCTGCCTGGTACCTAAAACACTTCCATTGATCCAGCCACGGAGGGTGCTGGCTGGTGGCTCCATAGCTCCATACCTCCAGAGCTCCAGAGCTCCATAGCACCAGAGCTCCATAGCTCCATAGCACCAGAGCTCCATAGCACCAGAGCTCCATAGCTCCATAGCACCAGAGCTCCATAGCTCCATAGCACCAGAGCTCCATAGCTCCATAGCACCAGAGCTCCATAGCACCAGAGCTCCATAGCTCCATAGCACCAGAGCTCCATAGCTCCATAGCACCAGCTCCATAGCTCCATAGCACCAGAGCTCCATAGCTCCATAGCACCAGAGCTCCATAGCTCCATAGCACCAGAGCTCCATAGCTCCATAGCACCAGAGCTCCATAGCTCCATAGCACCAGAGCTCCATAGCTCCATAGCTCCAGGGCTCCATAGCTCCAGGGCTCCAGGGCTCCATAGCTCCAGGGCTCCATAGCTCCAGGGCTCCAGGGCTCCATAGCTCCATACCTCCAGAGCTCCATAGCTCCATACTTCCAGAGCTCCATAGCTCCATAGCACCAGAGCTCCATAGCTCCAGAGCTCCATAGCTCCAGCCTGGGTGGCTGGTGGCTCCATAGCTCCATACTTCCATAGCTCTAAGTCAGAGAGTTGGCGAAAATTGCACTAAGTGCGAAAGCCCATTCATTTACAACGGCGTGTCCACAAGGCGGCGACATTTCCCCGTTACCGGTGGCTGCGCGGCGGGAGAGTGACAGAGCTCATCCGAGCGGCTGGAACTCTGCGCCGGCGTGGTCGAGCGTGAGGCCTCGGCACTTTGGCCGCCTGGTACCTAAACACTTCCATTGATCCAGCCACGGAGGGTGCTGGCTGGTGGCTCCATACCTCCATAGCTCCATACCTCCAGAGCTCCAGAGCTCCATAGCACCAGAGCTCCATAGCTCCATAGCACCAGAGCTCCATAGCACCAGAGCTCCATAGCTCCATAGCACCAGAGCTCCATAGCTCCATAGCACCAGAGCTCCATAGCTCCATAGCACCAGAGCTCCATAGCACCAGAGCTCCATAGCTCCATAGCACCAGAGCTCCATAGCTCCATAGCACCAGCTCCATAGCTCCATAGCACCAGAGCTCCATAGCTCCATAGCACCAGAGCTCCATAGCTCCATAGCACCAGAGCTCCATAGCTCCATAGCACCAGAGCTCCATAGCTCCATAGCACCAGAGCTCCATAGCTCCATAGCTCCAGGGCTCCATAGCTCCAGGGCTCCAGGGCTCCATAGCTCCAGGGCTCCATAGCTCCAGGGCTCCAGGGCTCCATAGCTCCATACCTCCAGAGCTCCATAGCTCCATACTTCCAGAGCTCCATAGCTCCATAGCACCAGAGCTCCAGAGCTCCATAGCTCCATAGCACCAGAGCTCCATAGCACCAGAGCTCCATAGCTCCAGCCTGGGTGGCTGGTGGCTCCATAGCTCCATACTTCCATAGCTCCAGTCAGAGAGTTGGCGAAAATTGCACTAAGTGCGAAAGCCCATTCATTTACAAGGGCGTGTCCACAAGGCGGCGACATTTCCCCGTTACCGGTGGCTGCGCGGCAGGAGAGTGACAGAGCTTATCCGAGCGGCTGGAACTCTGCGCCGGCGTGGTCGAACGGCTGGCCTCGGTAGTTGAGGTACCAGGGGTGGGCCGGGGAGCTCCAGGCGGGTCTTGTGAGAGAGTGAAGCCGAGCGGCTGGAACTCTGGGCCGGCCTGGTCGAGCGGCTGGCCTCGGTAGTTGAGGTACCAGGGGCGGGCTGGGGAGCTCCAGGCGGGGCTTGTGAGAGAGTGAAGCCGAGCGGCTGGAACTCTGGGCCGGCGTGGTTGAGCCACGGAGGGTGCTGGCTGGTGGCTCCATAGCTCCATAGCTCCATAGCTCCATACTTCCATAGCTCCATACTTCCATAGCTCCAGACTTCCATAGCTCCATAGCTCCATAGCTCCATAGCTCCATAGCTCCATAGCACCAGAGCTCCAGAGCTCCATAGCACCAGAGCTCCAGAGCTCCATAGCTCCATAGCTCCATAGCCCCAGAGCTCCATAGCTCCATAGCTCCATAGCTCCAGAGCTCCATACTTCCATAGCTCCAGAGCTCCAGCCTGTCTGGTGGCTCCATAGCTCCATAGCTCCATACTTGCAGCCACGGAGCTGGCGAAAATTGCACTAAGTGCGAAAGCCCATTCATTTACAACGGCGTGTCCACAAGGCGGCGACATTTCCCCGTTACCGGTGGCTGCTTAGCGGGAGAGTGACAGAGCTTATCCGAGCGGCTGGAACTCTGGGCCGGCCTGGTCGAGCGGCTGGCCTCGGTAGTTGAGGTACCAGGGGCGGGCTGGGGAGCTCCAGGCGGGGCTTGTGAGAGAGTGTAGCCGAGCGGCTGGAACTCTGGGCCGGCGTGGTTGAGCAGCATGCCCGCGGAGGTGGCTCTTCCATAGGCACGGAGGGGGCTGGAGCTCCACACTTCCCTAGGCACGGAGGGTGCTGGAGCTCCACACTTCCATAGGCAGGGAGGGTGCTGGAGCTCCACACTTCCATAGGCAGGGAGGGTGCTGGAGCTCCACACTTCCATAGGCAGGGAGGGTGCTGGAGCTCCACACTTCCATAGGCAGGGAGGGTGCTGGAGCTCCACACTTCCATAGGCAGGGAGGGTGCTGGAGCTCCACACTTCCATAGGCAGGGAGGGTGCTGGAGCTCCACACTTCCATAGGCAGGGAGGGTGCTGGAGCTCCACACTTCCATAGGCAGGGAGGGTGCTGGAGCTCCACACTTCCATAGGCAGGGAGGGTGCTGGAGCTCCACACTTCCATAGGCAGGGAGGGTGCTGGAGCTCCACACTTCCATAGGCAGGGAGGGTGCTGGAGCTCCACACTTCCATAGGCAGGGAGGGTGCTGGAGCTCCACACTTCCATAGGCAGGGAGGGTGCTGGAGCTCCACACTTCCATAGGCAGGGAGGGTGCTGGAGCTCCACACTTCCATAGGCAGGGAGGGTGCTGGAGCTCCACACTTCCATAGGCAGGGAGGGTGCTGGAGCTCCACACTTCCGTAGGCAGGGAGGGTGCTGGAGCTCCACACTTCCATAGGCAGGGAGGGTGCTGGAGCTCCACACTTCCATAGGCAGGGAGGGTGCTGGAGCTCCACACTTCCATAGGCAGGGAGGGTGCTGGAGCTCCACACTTCCATAGGCAGGGAGGGTGCTGGAGCTCCACACTTCCATAGGCAGGGAGGGTGCTGGAGCTCCACACTTCCATAGGCAGGGAGGGTGCTGGAGCTCCACACTTCCATAGGCAGGGAGGGTGCTGGAGCTCCACACTTCCATAGGCAGGGAGGGTGCTGGAGCTCCACACTTCCATAGGCAGGGAGGGTGCTGGAGCTCCACACTTCCATAGGCAGGGAGGGTGCTGGAGCTCCACACTTCCGTAGGCAGGGAGGGTGCTGGAGCTCCACACTTCCATAGGCAGGGAGGGTGCTGGAGCTCCACACTTCCATAGGCAGGGAGGGTGCTGGAGCTCCACACTTCCATAGGCAGGGAGGGTGCTGGAGCTCCACACTTCCATAGGCAGGGAGGGTGCTGGAGCTCCACACTTCCATAGGCAGGGAGGGTGCTGGAGCTCCACACTTCCATAGGCAGGGAGGGTGCTGGAGCTCCACACTTCCATAGGCAGGGAGGGTGCTGGAGCTCCACACTTCCATAGGCAGGGAGGGTGCTGGAGCTCCACACTTCCATAGGCAGGGAGGGTGCTGGAGCTCCACACTTCCATAGGCAGGGAGGGTGCTGGAGCTCCACACTTCCATAGGCAGGGAGGGTGCTGGAGCTCCACACTTCCATAGGCAGGGAGGGTGCTGGAGCTCCACACTTCCATAGGCAGGGAGGGTGCTGGAGCTCCACACTTCCATAGGCAGGGAGGGTGCTGGAGCTCCACACTTCCATAGGCAGGGAGGGTGCTGGAGCTCCACACTTCCATAGGCAGGGAGGGTGCTGGAGCTCCACACTTCCATAGGCAGGGAGGGTGCTGGAGCTCCACACTTCCATAGGCAGGGAGGGTGCTGGAGCTCCACACTTCCATAGGCAGGGAGGGTGCTGGAGCTCCACACTTCCATAGGCAGGGAGGGTGCTGGAGCTCCACACTTCCATAGGCAGGGAGGGTGCTGGAGCTCCACACTTCCATAGGCAGGGAGGGTGCTGGAGCTCCACACTTCCATAGGCAGGGAGGGTGCTGGAGCTCCACACTTCCATAGGCAGGGAGGGTGCTGGAGCTCCACACTTCCATAGGCAGGGAGGGTGCTGGAGCTCCACACTTCCATAGGCAGGGAGGGTGCTGGAGCTCCACACTTCCATAGGCAGGGAGGGTGCTGGAGCTCCACATCCACACTTCCAGCCACTGCATGCTGGCACTTCCACCTTGCTTGCTAAGTCGGCGTGATCTTGCCCAAAAAGTCCCTCCTCACCTCCAGCTGGAAGTGGAAAAAAATCCTCCACCTGCTTGGCCGAGGTTCTGGAAGCCAGCAGCTCGCAGAATGTTGCCAAAGTTTCACTGGAAGGAAAAGAAAAGAGAAGACCGAGTGCGCATTTCACCTACCGCCGAATGTCCACAAGAGGGAAGTGTCACTCCGTCGCAGAATCTGCGCCGACGCACTCGGCACCCTTCGAATTTATGGTGCCGGTGCGGGTGTTCTGGGTGCAAAAAGGCCGCCCAAGTGGTAGAAAAAAATCAGACTTCGTCTCTTAGGTCGAAATTAATGCCAAGTTTTGAAATGCGCTGGCAGGGGTGGACCAGGGCCCGTTAGAAGTGCTTAGGCGAGGTCCTGGAAGCCTAACCCGGCGTGATCTTGTGCAAAAAGCCGCTGCTGAGCTCCAGCTGGAAGTGTAAAAAGAACCGGGCTGGATAAAAAAAAGAACCGGGCTGGATCAAAAAAGAACCGGGCGACCCGTTAAAATTGCTTAGCCGAGGTCCTGGAAGCCTAACACGGCGTGATCTTGTGCAAAAAGCCGCTCCCGAGCTCCAGCTGGAAGTGTAAAAAGAACCGGGCTGGATAAAAAAAGAACCGGGCTGGATCAAAAAAGAACCGGGCGACCCGTTAAAATTGCTTAGCCGAGGTCCTGGAAGCCTAACCCGGCGTGATCTTGTGCAAATAGCCGCTGCCGAGCTCCAGCTGGAAGTGTGAAAAGAACCGGGCTGGATAAAAAAAAGAACCGGGCTGGATCAAAAAAGAACCGGGCGACCCGTTAAAATTGCTTAGCCGAGGTCCTGGAAGCCTAACACGGCGTGATCTTGTGCAAAAAACCGCTCCCGAGCTCCAGCTGGAAGTGTAAAAAGAACCGGGCTGGATAAAAAAAGAACCGGGCTGGATCAAAAAAGAACCGGGCGACCCGTTAAAATTGCTTAGCCGAGGTCCTGGAAGCCTAACCCGGCGTGATCTTGTGCAAAAAGCCGCTCCCGAGCTCCAGCTGGAAGTGTAAAAAGAACCGGGCTGGATAAAAAAAGAACCGGGCTGGATCAAAAAAGAACCGGGCGACCCGTTAAAATTGCTTAGCCGAGGTCCTGGAAGCCTAACACGGCGTGTTCTTGTGCAAAAAGCCGCTCCCAAGCTCCAGCTGGAAGTGTAAAAAGAACCGGGCTGGATAAAAAAAAGAACCGGGCTGGATCAAAAAAGAACCGGGCGACCCGTTAAAATTGCTTAGCCGAGGTCCTGGAAGCCTAACACGGCGTGTTCTTGTGCAAAAAGCCGCTCCCGAGCTCCAGCTGGAAGTGTAAAAAGAACCAGGCTGGATAAAAAAAAGAACCGGGCTGGTTCAAAAAAGAACCGGGCAACCCGTTAAAATTGCTTAGCCGAGGTCCTGGAAGCCTAACACGGCGTGATCTTGTGCAAAAAGCCGCTCCCGAGCTCCAGCTGGAAGTGTAAAAAGAACCGGGCTGGATAAAAAAAGAACCGGGCTGGATAAAAAAAAAGAACCGGGCGACCCGTTAAAATTGCTTAGCCGAGGTCCTGGAAGCCTAACACGGCGTGATCTTGTGCAAAAAGCCGCTCCCGAGCTCCAGCTGGAAGTGTAAAAAGAACCAGGCTGGATAAAAAAAAGAACCGGGCTGGATCAAAAAAGAACCGGGCGACCCGTTAAAATTGCTTAGCCGAGGTCCTGGAAGCCTAACACGGCGTGTTCTTGTGCAAAAAGCCGCTCCCGAGCTCCAGCTGGAAGTGTAAAAAGAACCAGGCTGGATAAAAAAAAGAACCGGGCTGGATCAAAAAAGAACCGGGCGACCCGTTAAAATTGCTTAGCCGAGGTCCTGGAAGCCTAACACGGCGTGTTCTTGTGCAAAAAGCCGCTCCCGAGCTCCAGCTGGAAGTGTAAAAAGAACCAGGCTGGATAAAAAAAAGAACCGGGCTGGTTCAAAAAAGAACCGGGCAACCCGTTAAAATTGCTTAGCCGAGGTCCTGGAAGCCTAACACGGCGTGTTCTTGTGCAAAAAGCCGCTCCCGAGCTCCAGCTGGAAGTGTAAAAAGAACCAGGCTGGATAAAAAAAAGAACCGGGCTGGATCAAAAAAGAACCGGGCGACCCGTTAAAATTGCTTAGCCGAGGTCCTGGAAGCCTAACACGGCGTGTTCTTGTGCAAAAAGCCGCTCCCGAGCTCCAGCTGGAAGTGTAAAAAGAACCAGGCTGGATAAAAAAAAGAACCGGGCTGGTTCAAAAAAGAACCGGGCAACCCGTTAAAATTGCTTAGCCGAGGTCCTGGAAGCCTAACACGGCGTGATCTTGTGCAAAAAGCCGCTCCCGAGCTCCAGCTGGAAGTGTAAAAAGAACCGGGCTGGATAAAAAAAGAACCGGGCTGGATAAAAAAAAAGAACCGGGCGACCCGTTAAAATTGCTTAGCCGAGGTCCTGGAAGCCTAACACGGCGTGATCTTGTGCAAAAAGCCGCTCCCGAGCTCCAGCTGGAAGTGTAAAAAGAACCAGGCTGGATAAAAAAAAGAACCGGGCTGGATCAAAAAAGAACCGGGCGACCCGTTAAAATTGCTTAGCCGAGGTCCTGGAAGCCTAACACGGCGTGTTCTTGTGCAAAAAGCCGCTCCCGAGCTCCAGCTGGAAGTGTAAAAAGAACCAGGCTGGATAAAAAAAAGAACCGGGCTGGATCAAAAAAGAACCGGGCGACCCGTTAAAATTGCTTAGCCGAGGTCCTGGAAGCCTAACACGGCGTGTTCTTGTGCAAAAAGCCGCTCCCGAGCTCCAGCTGGAAGTGTAAAAAGAACCAGGCTGGATAAAAAAAAGAACCGGGCTGGATCAAAAAAGAACCGGGCGACCCGTTAAAATTGCTTAGCTGAGGTCCTGGAAGCCTAACACGGCGTGATCTTGTGCAAAAAGCCGCTCCCGAGCTCCAGCTGGAAGTGTAAAAAGAACCGGGCTGGATAAAAAAAAAGAACCGGGCTGGTTCAAAAAAGAACCGGGCAACCCGTTAAAATTGCTTAGCCGAGGTCCTGGAAGCCTAACCCGGCGTGATCTTGCCCGAAAGTCGGCCTCTATACTTCCATTTTAGGTACCAGGGGCTATTAGTGTACTTGGTCCCACTAGTCAGTGTACTCATCCAGTTACCCCCCGTTTTCCAAAACACCATCGGCACGTATAAGGGGGGGACTCTTGAGAGAGATGAGGTATATGGCAGCGCAACACCAATCCGCTCCGCGCTGGTTCCCATGTCGGCTACGGATGAATAAAACCAGCCTGTCCCCCCTGGAGCTCACGAGACACGGAATTTTTTCTAAGTGCCAACGGCTCTTCCGAGCAAACGTGTCCGCTCCGGCTGGTTCCCCCGTCGGCCTCGAATGACGAAAAATGCCGGTCTCCGCCCGGAGCTCATGACAAACGAAAAATTTTCTAAGTGCCAACGGCACTAGCGAGCGAATGTGTCCGCTCGGCGCTGGTTCCCGGGTCGAACCCGGAAGACGAAAAACGCCGCTCTCCGCCCGGAGCTCATGACAAACGAAAAATTTTCTAAGTGCCAACGGCACTAGCGAGCGAATGTGTCCGCTCGGCGCTGGTTCCCGGGTCGAACCCGGAAGACGAAAAACGCCGCTCTCCGCCCGGAGCTCATGACAAACGAAAAATTTTCTAAGTGCCAACGGCACTAGCGAGCGAATGTGTCCGCTCGGCGCTGGTTCCCGGGTCGAACCCGGAAGACGAAAAACGCCGCTCTCCGCCCGGAGCTCATGACAAACGAAAAATTTTCTAAGTGCCAACGGCACTAGCGAGCGAATGTGTCCGCTCGGCGCTGGTTCCCGGGTCGAACCCGGAAGACGAAAAACGCCGCTCTCCGCCCGGAGCTCATTACAAACGAAAAATTTTCTAAGTGCCAACGGCACTAGCGAGCGAATGTGTCCGCTCGGCGCTGGTTCCCGGGTCGAACCCGGAAGACGAAAAACGCCGCTCTCCGCCCGGAGCTCATGACAAACGAAAAATTTTCTAAGTGCCAACGGCACTAGCGAGCGAATGTGTCCGCTCGGCGCTGGTTCCCGGGTCGAACCCGGAAGACGAAAAACGCCGCTCTCCGCCCGGAGCTCATGACAAACGAAAAAACTTTCTAAGTGCCAACGGCACTAGCGAGCGAATGTGTCCGCTCGGCGCTGGTTCCCGGGTCGAACCCGGAAGACAAAAAACGCCGGTCTCCGCCCGGAGCTCATGACAAACGAAAAATTTTCTAAGTGCCAACGGCACTAGCGAGCGAATGTGTCCGCTCGGCGCTGGTTCCCGGGTCGAACCCGGAAGACGAAAAACGCCGCTCTCCGCCCGGAGCTCATGACAAACGAAAAATTTTCTAAGTGCCAACGGCACTTGCGAGCGAATGTGTCCGCTCGGCGCTGGTTCCCGGGTCGGACCCGGAAGACGAAAAACGCCGGTCTCCGCCCGGAGCTCATGACAAACGAAAAATTTTCTAAGTGCCAACGGCACTAGCGAGCGAATGTGTCCGCTCGGCGCTGGTTCCCGGGTCGGACCCGGAAGACGAAAAACGCCGGTCCTCGCCTGGAGGTCCCAGCAAAATCGGCGAAAAAACGACTAAGTGTCAACTTTCGAAAAAACGACTAAGTGCCCACGGCTCTGCGGGGCTTGTGAGTCCGCCCCGCGCCGGTTCGGTGGTCGGCCTCAAAAAGCAAAAAATCAGCCTCTCTCCCTGGAGCTCACCTCGAGGTACCAGGGGGTGAGGTACCCGGGCTAAGGTGCAGTACCTTTTTTGGTCTTCAGGTGCGCCAGAGTACAATGAAATGGTCCCAGTAGTCAGTGTACTCATCGACTTTCCCCCCGTTTTCCAAAGCACCTCGTTTACGAGTATGGAGGAGATGGTGCTGGTCTCCCCACGGCGTCGGACACGCCGTCCTCGACAGCACAAGGTCGGATAGAAGACCTGGAAAGCGCCGTGGCACGCGCTGGAGGTGGGCACTTTGGCGAAAAAACGACTAAGTGTCAACTTTCGAAAAAACGACTAAGTGTCAACTTTCGAAAAAACGGCTAAGTGTCAACTTTCGAAAAAACGACTAAGTGTCACCTCTCTGAAAAAATGGCAAAGTGTCGCCTCTCTGAAATTTTTCTAAGTGCCCACGGCTCTGCGGGCTCGTGCATCCGAGCCGCGCCGGTTCTGCAACCGGCCTAGAATGACGAAAAATAACGGTCTCCTCCTGGAGCTCACAGCCAATTGTGGCGAAAAAGTGGCAAAGTGCCCACGGCTCTGCGGGCTCGTGCATCCGACCCGCGCCGGTTCTGCAGCCGGCCTAGAATGACGAAAAATAACGGTCTCCTCCTGGAGCTCACAGCCAACTTGGCAAAAAGTTTCTAAGTGCCCACGGCCCTGCCGAGCTTTGGCGTCCGCCCAGCGCCGGTTCCGCAGTCGGCCTCCAATGACGAAAAATAACGGTCTCCTCCTGGAGCTCACAGCCAACTTGGCAAAAAGTTTCTAAGTGCCCACGGCCCTGCCGAGCTTTGGCGTCCGCCCAGCGCCGGTTCCGCAGTCGGCCTCGAATGACGAAAAATAACGGTCTCCTCCTGGAGCTCACAGCCAACTTGGCAAAAAGTTTCTAAGTGCCCACGGCCCTGCCGAGCTTTGGCGTCCGCCCAGCGCCGGTTCCGCAGTCGGCCTCGAATGACGAAAAATAACGGTCTCCTCCTGGAGCTCACAGCCAACTTGGCAAAAAGTTTCTAAGTGCCCACGGCCCTGCCGAGCTTTGGCGTCCGCCCAGCGCCGGTTCCGCAGTCGGCCTCGAATGACGAAAAATAACGGTCTCCTCCTGGAGCTCACAGCCAACTTGGCAAAAAGTTTCTAAGTGCCCACGGCCCTGCCGAGCTTTGGCGTCCGCCCAGCGCCGGTTCCGCAGTCGGCCTCGAATGACGAAAAATAACGGTCTCCTCCTGGAGCTCACAGCCAACTTGGCAAAAAGTTTCTAAGTGCCCACGGCCCTGCCGAGCTTTGGCGTCCGCCCAGCGCCGGTTCCGCAGTCGGCCTCGAATGACGAAAAATGACGGTCTCCTCCTGGAGCTCACAGCCAACTTGGCAAAAAGTTTCTAAGTGCCCACGGCCCTGCCGAGCTTTGGCGTCCGCCCAGCGCCGGTTCCGCAGTCGGCCTCGAATGACGAAAAATAACGGTCTCCTCCTGGAGCTCACAGCCAACTTGGCAAAAAGTTTCTAAGTGCCCACGGCCCTGCCGAGCTTTGGCGTCCGCCCAGCGCCGGTTCCGCAGTCGGCCTCGAATGACGAAAAATAACGGTCTCCTCCTGGAGCTCACAGCCAACTTGGCAAAAAGTTTCTAAGTGCCCACGGCCCTGCCGAGCTTTGGCGTCCGCCCAGCGCCGGTTCCGCAGTCGGCCTCGAATGACGAAAAATAACGGTCTCCTCCTGGAGCTCACAGCCAACTTGGCAAAAAGTTTCTAAGTGCCCACGGCCCTGCCGAGCTTTGGCGTCCGCCCAGCGCCGGTTCCGCAGTCGGCCTCGAATGACGAAAAATAACGGTCTCCTCCTGGAGCTCACAGCCAACTTGGCAAAAAGTTTCTAAGTGCCCACGGCCCTGCCGAGCTTTGGCGTCCGCCCAGCGCCGGTTCCGCAGTCGGCCTCGAATGACGAAAAATAACGGTCTCCTCCTGGAGCTCACAGCCAACTTGGCAAAAAGTTTCTAAGTGCCCACGGCCCTGCCGAGCTTTGGCGTCCGCCCAGCGCCGGTTCCGCAGTCGGCCTCGAATGACGAAAAATAACGGTCTCCTCCTGGAGCTCACAGCCAACTTGGCAAAAAGTTTCTAAGTGCCCACGGCCCTGCCGAGCTTTGGCGTCCGCCCAGCGCCGGTTCCGCAGTCGGCCTCGAATGACGAAAAATAACGGTCTCCTCCTGGAGCTCACAGCCAACTTGGCAAAAAGTTTCTAAGTGCCCACGGCCCTGCCGAGCTTTGGCGTCCGCCCAGCGCCGGTTCCGCAGTCGGCCTCGAATGACGAAAAATAACGGTCTCCTCCTGGAGCTCACAGCCAACTTGGCAAAAAGTTTCTAAGTGCCCACGGCCCTGCCGAGCTTTGGCGTCCGCCCAGCGCCGGTTCCGCAGTCGGCCTCGAATGACGAAAAATAACGGTCTCCTCCTGGAGCTCACAGCCAACTTGGCAAAAAGTTTCTAAGTGCCCACGGCCCTGCCGAGCTTTGGCGTCCGCCCAGCGCCGGTTCCGCAGTCGGCCTCGAATGACGAAAAATAACGGTCTCCTCCTGGAGCTCACAGCCAACTTGGCAAAAAGTTTCTAAGTGCCCACGGCCCTGCCGAGCTTTGGCGTCCGCCCAGCGCCGGTTCCGCAGTCGGCCTCGAATGACGAAAAATAACGGTCTCCTCCTGGAGCTCACAGCCAACTTGGCAAAAAGTTTCTAAGTGCCCACGGCCCTGCCGAGCTTTGGCGTCCGCCCAGCGCCGGTTCCGCAGTCGGCCTCGAATGACGAAAAATAACGGTCTCCTCCTGGAGCTCACAGCCAACTTGGCAAAAAGTTTCTAAGTGCCCACGGCCCTGCCGAGCTTTGGCGTCCGCCCAGCGCCGGTTCCGCAGTCGGCCTCGAATGACGAAAAATAACGGTCTCCTCCTGGAGCTCACAGCCAACTTGGCAAAAAGTTTCTAAGTGCCCACGGCCCTGCCGAGCTTTGGCGTCCGCCCAGCGCCGGTTCCGCAGTCGGCCTCGAATGACGAAAAATAACGGTCTCCTCCTGGAGCTCACAGCCAACTTGGCAAAAAGTTTCTAAGTGTCACATCTCTGAAAAAACGGCTAAGTGTCGACTTTCGAAAAAACGGCAAAGTGTCACATCTCTGAAAAAACGGCTAAGTGTCGACTTTCGAAAAAACGGCTAAGTGTCGCCTTTCGAAAAAACGGCTAAGTGTCGCCTCTCTGAAAAAACGGCAAAGTGTCAACTTTCGAAAAAACGACAGAGTGTCGCCTCTCTGAAAAAACGACTAAGTGTCGACTCTGAGAAAATGGCAAAGTGCCCACGGCTCTGCGGGCTCGTGCATCCGACCCGCGCCGGTTCCCCAGCCGGCCTGAAATAAGGCAAAACCAGCCTCTCCGCCTGGAGCTCAGAGCCAACTTGGCGAATATTTTCTAAGTGCCCACGGCTCTGCGTGGCTACGGCGTCTGCCCAGCGCCGGTTCCTGGGTCGAACCCCGAGGACGAGGAATGCCGGTCTCCGCCTGGAGGTCCCAGCTTAATCGGCGAAAATTTTCTAAGTGCCCACGGCTCTGCCGGGCTCGTGCATCCGACCCGCGCCGGTTCCCCAGCCGGCCTGAAATAAGGCAAAACCAGGCTCTCCCCCTGGAGCTCAGAGCCAATTGTGGCGAAAAAACGACTAAGTGTCAACTTTCGAAAAAACGACTAAGTGTCAACTTTCCAAAAAAACGGCTAAGTGTCGACTTTCGAAAAAACGGCTAAGTGTCAACTTTCGAAAAAACGACTAAGTGTCGCCTCTGAAAAAACGACTAAGTGTCGCCTCTCTGAAAAAACGACTAAGTGCCCACGGCTCTGCGGGGCTTGTGAGTCCGCCCCGCGCCGGTTCGGCGGTCGGCCTCAAAAAGCGAAAAATCAGCCTCTCTCCCTGGAGCTCACCAAAAATTTGTCGAAATTTTTCTAAGTTCTCCTCGAGGTACCAGGGGGTGAGGTACCCGGGCTAAGGTGCAGTACCTTTTTTGGTCTTCAGGTGCGCCAGAGTACAATGAAATGGTCCCAGTAGTCAGTGTACTCATCGACTTTCCCCCCGTTTTCCAAAGCACCCCGTTTACGAGTATGGAGGAGATGGTGCTGGTCTCCCCACGGCGTCGGACACGCCGTCCTCGACAGCACAAGGTCGGATAGAAGACCTGAAAAGCGCCGTGGCACGCGCTGGAGGTGTCACTGTGGCGAAAAAGTGACTAAGTGTCAACTTTCGAAAAAACGGCTAAGTGTCAACTTTCGAAAAAACGGCTAAGTGTCAACTTTCGAAAAAACGGCTAAGTGTCAACTTTCGAAAAAACGACTAAGTGTCGCCTCTCTGAAAAAACGGCAAAGTGTCAACTTTCGAAAAAACGACTAAGTGTCAACTTTCGAAAAAACGACTAAGTGTCACCTCTCTGAAAAAATGGCAAAGTGTCAACTGCGAATGTGGTGGTGCATGGAAGGAAGTGGAGGACGGCCGCCTCCTTAAACACAGGCCGAAGAGGAGCGTCAGGGCCGGCTCCTTAAACACGGACCGAGTGTCGCCCTTAACACAGACCAAGCGGAGGACGGCCGCCTCCCTAAATACAGGCCGAACCGGAGCGCGAGGGCCGCTCCTTAAACACGGACCGAGTGTCGCCCTTAACACAGACCAAGGGGAGGACGGCCGCCTCCTTAAACACAGGCCGGAGAGGAGCGTCAGGGCCAGGCTCCTCAAACATGGACCGAGTGTCGCCCTTAACACAGACCAAGGGGAGGACGGCCGCCTCCTTAAACACAGGCCGGAGAGGAGCGTCAGGGCCAGGCTCCTCAAACATGGACCGAGTGTCGCCCTTAACACAGACCAAGGGGAGGACGGCCGCCTCCTTAAACACAGGCCGGAGAGGAGCGTCAGGGCCAGGCTCCTCAAACATGGACCGAGTGTCGCCCTTAACACAGACCAAGGGGAGGACGGCCGCCTCCTTAAACACAGGCCGGAGAGGAGCGTCAGGGCCAGGCTCCTCAAACATGGACCGAGTGTCGCCCTTAACACGGACCAAGGGGAGGACGGCCGCCTCCTTAAACACAGGCCGGAGAGGAGCGTCAGGGCCAGGCTCCTCAAACATGGACCGAGTGTCGCCCTTAACACGGACCAAGGGGAGGACGGCCGCCTCCTTAAACACAGGCCGGAGAGGAGCGTCAGGGCCAGGCTCCTCAAACATGGACCGAGTGTCGCCCTTAACACAGACCAAGGGGAGGACGGCCGCCTCCTTAAACACAGGCCGGAGAGGAGCGTCAGGGCCAGGCTCCTCAAACATGGACCGAGTGTCGCCCTTAACACGGACCAAGGGGAGGACGGCCGCCTCCTTAAACACAGGCCGGAGAGGAGCGTCAGGGCCAGGCTCCTCAAACATGGACCGAGTGTCGCCCTTAACACGGACCAAGGGGAGGACGGCCGCCTCCTTAAACACAGGCCGGAGAGGAGCGTCAGGGCCAGGCTCCTCAAACATGGACCGAGTGTCGCCCTTAACACGGACCAAGGGGAGGACGGCCGCCTCCTTAAACACAGGCCGGAGAGGAGCGTCAGGGCCAGGCTCCTCAAACATGGACAGAGTGTCGCCCTTAACACAGACCAAGCGGAGGACGGCCGCCTCCCTAAATACAGGCCGAACCGGAGCGCGAGTGTCGCTCCTTAAACACGGACCGAGTGGAGGACGGCCGCCTCCTTAAACACAGGCCGAACAAAATGACACAAAGTGTCAACTGCGAATGTTGTCCATCCAAGGAAGGAGCGTGATGCCCGGCCGGCTCCTTAAACACAGGCCGAGAGTCGCCCCGGACGGTCCGCCTCGCGGCGCCCGTCTGCTCGGATAAAATGACACAAAGTGTCAACTACGAATGTTGTCCATCCAAGGAGGGAGCGTGATGCCCGGCCGGCTCCGAAAACACAGGCCGAGAGTCGCCCCGGACGGTCCGCCTCGCGGCGCCCGTCTGCTCGGATAAAATGACACAAAGTGTCAACTGCGAATGTTGTCCATCCAAGGAAGGAGCGTGATGCCCGGCCGGCTCCTTAAACACAGGCCGAGAGTCGCCCCGGACGGTCCGCCTCGCGGCGCCCGCCCGCTCGGATAAAATGACACAAAGTGTCAACTACGAATGTTGTCCATCCAAGGAAGGAGCGTGATGCCCGGCCGGCTCCTTAAACACAGGCCGAGAGTCGCCCCGGACGGTCGCCTCGCGGCGCCCGTCTGCTCGGATAAAATGACACAAAGTGTCAACTACGAATGTTGTCCATCCAAGGAGGGAGCGTGATGCCCGGCCGGCTCCGAAAACACAGGCCGAGAGTCGCCCCGGACGGTCCGCCTCGCGGCGCCCGTCTGCTCGGATAAAATGACACAAAGTGTCAACTGCGAATGTTGTCCATCCAAGGAAGGAGCGTGATGCCCGGCCGGCTCCTTAAACACAGGCCGAGAGTCGCCCCGGACGGTCCGCCTCGCGGCGCCCGCCCGCTCGGATAAAATGACACAAAGTGTCAACTACGAATGTTGTCCATCCAAGGAGGGAGCGTGAGGCCCGGCCGGCTCCGAAAACACAGGCCGAGAGTCGCCCCGGACGGTCCGCCTCTCGAGGCGCCCGCCCGCTCGGATAAAATGACACAAAGTGTCAACTACGAATGTTGTCCATCCAAGGAGGGAGCGTGATGCCCGGCCGGCTCCGAAAACACAGGCCGAGAGTCGCCCCGGACGGTCCGCCTCGCGGCGCCCGTCTGCTCGGATAAAATGACACAAAGTGTCAACTACGAATGTTGTCCATCCAAGGAGGGAGCGTGAGGCCCGGCCGGCTCCGAAAACACAGGCCGAGAGTCGCCCCGGACGGTCCGCCTCTCGAGGCGCCCGCCCGCTCGGATAAAATGACACAAAGTGTCAACTACGAATGTTGTCCATCCAAGGAGGGAGCGTGATGCCCGGCCGGCTCCGAAAACACAGGCCGAG
>NW_028232124.1:25000-42500 GCF_054491065.1 Syngnathus leptorhynchus | reverse complement strand
CCCTTTGGCTGCCTGGTACCTAAAACACTTCCATTGATCCAGCCACGGAGGGTGCTGGCTGGTGGCTCCATAGCTCCATAGCTCCATAGCACCAGAGCTCCATAGCTCCATAGCACCAGAGCTCCATAGCTCCATAGCACCAGAGCTCCATAGCTCCATAGCACCAGAGCTCCATAGCTCCATAGCACCAGAGCTACATAGCTCCATAGCACCAGAGCTCCATAGCTCCATAGCACCAGAGCTCCATAGCTCCATAGCACCAGAGCTCCATAGCTCCATAGCACCAGAGCTCCATAGCTCCAGAGCTCCATAGCTCCAGCCTGGGTGGCTGGTGGCTCCATAGCTCCATACTTCCATAGCTCTAAGTCAGAGAGTTGGCGAAAATTGCACTAAGTGCGAAAGCCCATTCATTTACAACGGCGTGTCCACAAGGCGGCGACATTTCCCCGTTACCGGTGGCTGCGCGGCGGGAGAGTGACAGAGCTCATCCGAGCGGCTGGAACTCTGCGCCGGCGTGGTCGAGCGTGAGGCCTCGGCACTTTGGCCGCCTGGTACCTAAACACTTCCATTGATCCAGCCACGGAGGGTGCTGGCTGGTGGCTCCATACCTCCATAGCTCCATACCTCCAGAGCTCCATAGCTCCATAGCACCAGAGCTCCATAGCTCCATAGCACCAGAGCTCCATAGCTCCATAGCACCAGAGCTCCAGAGCTCCATAGCACCAGAGCTCCAGAGCTCCATAGCACCAGAGCTCCATAGCTCCATAGCACCAGAGCTCCATAGCTCCATAGCACCAGAGCTCCATAGCTCCATAGCACCAGAGCTCCATAGCTCCATAGCACCAGAGCTCCATAGCTCCATAGCACCAGAGCTCCATAGCTCCATAGCACCAGAGCTCCATAGCTCCATAGCACCAGGGCTCCATAGCTCCATAGCTCCAGGGCTCCATAGCTCCATAGCTCCAGAGCTCCAGAGCTCCAGAGCTCCATAGCTCCATAGCTCCATACTTCCATAGCTCCGGAGCTCCATGGCTCCATACTTCCATAGCTCCAGCCTGGCTGGCTGGTGGCTCCATAGCTCCATACTTGCAGCCACGGAGCTGGCGAAAATTGCACTAAGTGCGAAAGCCCATTCATTTACAACGGCGTGTCCACAAGGCGGCGACATTTCCCCGTTACCGGTGGCTGCGCGGCGGGTGAGTGACAGAGCTTATCCGAGCGGCTGGAACTCTGCGCCGGCGTGGTCGAGAGTGAGGCCTCGGCCCTTTGGCTGCCTGGTACCTAAAACACTTCCATTGATCCAGCCTCGGAGGGTGCTGGCTGGTGGCTCCATACCTCCATAGCTCCATACCTCCAGAGCTCCATAGCTCCATAGCACCAGAGCTCCATAGCTCCATAGCACCAGAGCTCCATAGCTCCATAGCACCAGAGCTCCATAGCTCCATAGCACCAGAGCTCCATAGCACCAGAGCTCCATAGCTCCATAGCACCAGAGCTCCATAGCTCCATAGCACCAGAGCTCCATAGCTCCATAGCACCAGAGCTCCATAGCTCCATAGCACCAGAGCTCCATAGCTCCATAGCTCCATAGCTCCAGGGCTCCATAGCTCCATAGCTCCAGGGCTCCATAGCTCCAGGGCTCCAGGGCTCCATAGCTCCAGGGCTCCATAGCTCCAGGGCTCCAGGGCTCCATAGCTCCAGGGCTCCATAGCTCCAGGGCTCCAGGGCTCCATAGCTCCATACCTCCAGAGCTCCATACCTCCAGAGCTCCAGAGCTCCATAGCACCAGAGCTCCATGGCTTCAGAGCTCCATAGCACCATAGCTCCATACCTCCAGAGCTCCAGGGCTCCATAGCTCCATAGCTCCATAGCTCCATAGCTCCATACCTCCAGAGCTCCATAGCACCAGAGCTCCAGAGCTCCATAGCTCCAGCCTGGGTGGCTGGTGGCTCCATAGCTCCATACTTCCATAGCTCTAAGTCAGAGAGTTGGCGAAAATTGCACTAAGTGCGAAAGCCCATTCATTTACAACGGCGTGTCCACAAGGCGGCGACATTTCCCCGTTACCGGTGGCTGCGCGGCGGGAGAGTGACAGAGCTCATCCGAGCGGCTGGAACTCTGCGCCGGCGTGGTCGAGCGTGAGGCCTCGGCACTTTGGCCGCCTGGTACCTAAACACTTCCATTGATCCAGCCACGGAGGGTGCTGGCTGGTGGCTCCATACCTCCATAGCTCCATACCTCCAGAGCTCCAGAGCTCCATAGCACCAGAGCTCCATAGCTCCATAGCACCAGAGCTCCATAGCACCAGAGCTCCATAGCTCCATAGCACCAGAGCTCCATAGCTCCATAGCACCAGAGCTCCATAGCTCCATAGCACCAGAGCTCCATAGCACCAGAGCTCCATAGCTCCATAGCACCAGAGCTCCATAGCTCCATAGCACCAGCTCCATAGCTCCATAGCACCAGAGCTCCATAGCTCCATAGCACCAGAGCTCCATAGCTCCATAGCACCAGAGCTCCATAGCTCCATAGCACCAGAGCTCCATAGCTCCATAGCACCAGAGCTCCATAGCTCCATAGCTCCAGGGCTCCATAGCTCCAGGGCTCCAGGGCTCCATAGCTCCAGGGCTCCATAGCTCCAGGGCTCCAGGGCTCCATAGCTCCATACCTCCAGAGCTCCATAGCTCCATACTTCCAGAGCTCCATAGCTCCATAGCACCAGAGCTCCAGAGCTCCATAGCTCCATAGCACCAGAGCTCCATAGCACCAGAGCTCCATAGCTCCAGCCTGGGTGGCTGGTGGCTCCATAGCTCCATACTTCCATAGCTCCAGTCAGAGAGTTGGCGAAAATTGCACTAAGTGCGAAAGCCCATTCATTTACAAGGGCGTGTCCACAAGGCGGCGACATTTCCCCGTTACCGGTGGCTGCGCGGCAGGAGAGTGACAGAGCTTATCCGAGCGGCTGGAACTCTGCGCCGGCGTGGTCGAACGGCTGGCCTCGGTAGTTGAGGTACCAGGGGTGGGCCGGGGAGCTCCAGGCGGGTCTTGTGAGAGAGTGAAGCCGAGCGGCTGGAACTCTGGGCCGGCCTGGTCGAGCGGCTGGCCTCGGTAGTTGAGGTACCAGGGGCGGGCTGGGGAGCTCCAGGCGGGGCTTGTGAGAGAGTGAAGCCGAGCGGCTGGAACTCTGGGCCGGCGTGGTTGAGCCACGGAGGGTGCTGGCTGGTGGCTCCATAGCTCCATAGCTCCATAGCTCCATACTTCCATAGCTCCATACTTCCATAGCTCCAGACTTCCATAGCTCCATAGCTCCATAGCTCCATAGCTCCATAGCTCCATAGCACCAGAGCTCCAGAGCTCCATAGCACCAGAGCTCCAGAGCTCCATAGCTCCATAGCTCCATAGCCCCAGAGCTCCATAGCTCCATAGCTCCATAGCTCCAGAGCTCCATACTTCCATAGCTCCAGAGCTCCAGCCTGTCTGGTGGCTCCATAGCTCCATAGCTCCATACTTGCAGCCACGGAGCTGGCGAAAATTGCACTAAGTGCGAAAGCCCATTCATTTACAACGGCGTGTCCACAAGGCGGCGACATTTCCCCGTTACCGGTGGCTGCTTAGCGGGAGAGTGACAGAGCTTATCCGAGCGGCTGGAACTCTGGGCCGGCCTGGTCGAGCGGCTGGCCTCGGTAGTTGAGGTACCAGGGGCGGGCTGGGGAGCTCCAGGCGGGGCTTGTGAGAGAGTGTAGCCGAGCGGCTGGAACTCTGGGCCGGCGTGGTTGAGCAGCATGCCCGCGGAGGTGGCTCTTCCATAGGCACGGAGGGTGCTGGAGCTCCACACTTCCCTAGGCACGGAGGGTGCTGGAGCTCCACACTTCCATAGGCAGGGAGGGTGCTGGAGCTCCACACTTCCATAGGCAGGGAGGGTGCTGGAGCTCCACACTTCCATAGGCAGGGAGGGTGCTGGAGCTCCACACTTCCATAGGCAGGGAGGGTGCTGGAGCTCCACACTTCCATAGGCAGGGAGGGTGCTGGAGCTCCACACTTCCATAGGCAGGGAGGGTGCTGGAGCTCCACACTTCCATAGGCAGGGAGGGTGCTGGAGCTCCACACTTCCATAGGCAGGGAGGGTGCTGGAGCTCCACACTTCCATAGGCAGGGAGGGTGCTGGAGCTCCACACTTCCATAGGCAGGGAGGGTGCTGGAGCTCCACACTTCCATAGGCAGGGAGGGTGCTGGAGCTCCACACTTCCATAGGCAGGGAGGGTGCTGGAGCTCCACACTTCCATAGGCAGGGAGGGTGCTGGAGCTCCACACTTCCATAGGCAGGGAGGGTGCTGGAGCTCCACACTTCCATAGGCAGGGAGGGTGCTGGAGCTCCACACTTCCATAGGCAGGGAGGGTGCTGGAGCTCCACACTTCCATAGGCAGGGAGGGTGCTGGAGCTCCACACTTCCATAGGCAGGGAGGGTGCTGGAGCTCCACACTTCCATAGGCAGGGAGGGTGCTGGAGCTCCACACTTCCATAGGCAGGGAGGGTGCTGGAGCTCCACACTTCCATAGGCAGGGAGGGTGCTGGAGCTCCACACTTCCATAGGCAGGGAGGGTGCTGGAGCTCCACACTTCCATAGGCAGGGAGGGTGCTGGAGCTCCACACTTCCATAGGCAGGGAGGGTGCTGGAGCTCCACACTTCCATAGGCAGGGAGGGTGCTGGAGCTCCACACTTCCATAGGCAGGGAGGGTGCTGGAGCTCCACACTTCCATAGGCAGGGAGGGTGCTGGAGCTCCACACTTCCATAGGCAGGGAGGGTGCTGGAGCTCCACACTTCCATAGGCAGGGAGGGTGCTGGCACATCCACACTTCCAGCCACGGAGCATGCTGGCACTTCCACCTTGCTTGCTAAGTCGGCGTGATCTTGCCCAAAAAGTCCCTCCTCACCTCCAGCTGGAAGTGGAAAAAAATCCTCCACCTGCTTGGCCGAGGTTCTGGAAGCCAGCAGCTCGCAGAATGTTGCCAAAGTTTCACTGGAAGGAAAAGAAAAGAGAAGACCGAGTGCGCATTTCACCTACCGCCGAATGTCCACAAGAGGGAAGTGTCACTCCGTCGCAGAATCTGCGCCGACGCACTCGGCACCCTTCGAATTTATGGTGCCGGTGCGGGTGTTCTGGGTGCAAAAAGGCCGCCCAAGTGGTAGAAAAAAATCAGACTTCGTCTCTTAGGTCGAAATTAATGCCAAGTTTTGAAATGCACTGGCAGGGGTGGACCAGGGCCCGTTAGAAGTGCTTAGCCGAGGTCCTGGAAGCCTAACCCGGCGTGATCTTGTGCAAAAAGCCGCTGCTGAGCTCCAGCTGGAAGTGTAAAAAGAACCGGGCTGGATCAAAAAAAGAACCGGGCGGCCCTTTAAAATTGCTTAGCCGAGGTCCTGGAACCCTAACCCGGCGTGATCTTGTGCAAAAAGCCGCTGCTGAGCTCCAGCTGGAAGTGTAAAAAGAACCGGGCTGGTTCAAAAAAAGAACCGGGCGACCCGTTAGAAGTGCTTAGCCGAGGTCCTGGAAGCCTAACCCGGCGTGATCTTGTGCAAAAAGCCGCTGCTGAGCTCCAGCTGGAAGTGGAAAAAGAACCGGGCTGGATCAAAAAAGAACCGGGCGACCCGTTAAAATTGCTTAGCCGAGGTCCTGGAAGCCTAACACGGCGTGATCTTGTGCAAAAAGCCGCTCCCGAGCTCCAGCTGGAAGTGTAAAAAGAACCAGGCTGGATAAAAAAAAGAACCGGGCTGGATAAAAAAAAAGAACCGGGCGGCCCGTTAAAATTGCTTAGCCGAGGTCCTGGAAGCCTAACCCGGCGTGATCTTGTGCAAAAAGCCGCTCCCGAGCTCCAGCTGGAAGTGTAAAAAGAACCGGGCTGGATAAAAAAAGAACCGGGCTGGATCAAAAAAGAACCGGGCGACCCGTTAAAATTGCTTAGCCGAGGTCCTGGAAGCCTAACACGGCGTGTTCTTGTGCAAAAAGCCGCTCCCAAGCTCCAGCTGGAAGTGTAAAAAGAACCGGGCTGGATAAAAAAAAGAACCGGGCTGGATCAAAAAAGAACCGGGCGACCCGTTAAAATTGCTTAGCCGAGGTCCTGGAAGCCTAACACGGCGTGATCTTGTGCAAAAAGCCGCTCCCGAGCTCCAGCTGGAAGTGTAAAAAGAACCGGGCTGGATAAAAAAAGAACCGGGCTGGATAAAAAAAAGAACCGGGCGACCCGTTAAAATTGCTTAGCCGAGGTCCTGGAAGCCTAACACGGCGTGTTCTTGTGCAAAAAGCCGCTCCCGAGCTCCAGCTGGAAGTGTAAAAAGAACCAGGCTGGATAAAAAAAAGAACCGGGCTGGATCAAAAAAGAACCGGGCGACCCGTTAAAATTGCTTAGCCGAGGTCCTGGAAGCCTAACACGGCGTGATCTTGTGCAAAAAGCCGCTCCCGAGCTCCAGCTGGAAGTGTAAAAAGAACCAGGCTGGATAAAAAAAAGAACCGGGCTGGATAAAAAAAAAGAACCGGGTGGCCCGTTAAAATTGCTTAGCCGAGGTCCTGGAAGCCTAACCCGGCGTGATCTTGTGCAAAAAGCCGCTCCCGAGCTCCAGCTGGAAGTGTAAAAAGAACCGGGCTGGATAAAAAAAGAACCGGGCTGGATCAAAAAAGAACCGGGCGACCCGTTAAAATTGCTTAGCCGAGGTCCTGGAAGCCTAACACGGCGTGTTCTTGTGCAAAAAACCGCTCCCGAGCTCCAGCTGGAAGTGTAAAAAGAACCGGGCTGGATAAAAAAAGAACCGGGCTGGATCAAAAAAGAACCGGGCGACCCGTTAAAATTGCTTAGCCGAGGTCCTGGAAGCCTAACCCGGCGTGATCTTGTGCAAAAAGCCGCTCCCGAGCTCCAGCTGGAAGTGTAAAAAGAACCGGGCTGGATAAAAAAAGAACCGGGCTGGATCAAAAAAGAACCGGGCGACCCGTTAAAATTGCTTAGCCGAGGTCCTGGAAGCCTAACACGGCGTGTTCTTGTGCAAAAAGCCGCTCCCAAGCTCCAGCTGGAAGTGTAAAAAGAACCGGGCTGGATAAAAAAAAGAACCGGGCTGGATCAAAAAAGAACCGGGCGACCCGTTAAAATTGCTTAGCCGAGGTCCTGGAAGCCTAACACGGCGTGTTCTTGTGCAAAAAGCCGCTCCCGAGCTCCAGCTGGAAGTGTAAAAAGAACCAGGCTGGATAAAAAAAAGAACCGGGCTGGTTCAAAAAAGAACCGGGCAACCCGTTAAAATTGCTTAGCCGAGGTCCTGGAAGCCTAACACGGCGTGATCTTGTGCAAAAAGCCGCTCCCGAGCTCCAGCTGGAAGTGTAAAAAGAACCGGGCTGGATAAAAAAAGAACCGGGCTGGATAAAAAAAAAGAACCGGGCGACCCGTTAAAATTGCTTAGCCGAGGTCCTGGAAGCCTAACACGGCGTGATCTTGTGCAAAAAGCCGCTCCCGAGCTCCAGCTGGAAGTGTAAAAAGAACCAGGCTGGATAAAAAAAAGAACCGGGCTGGATCAAAAAAGAACCGGGCGACCCGTTAAAATTGCTTAGCCGAGGTCCTGGAAGCCTAACACGGCGTGTTCTTGTGCAAAAAGCCGCTCCCGAGCTCCAGCTGGAAGTGTAAAAAGAACCAGGCTGGATAAAAAAAAGAACCGGGCTGGATCAAAAAAGAACCGGGCGACCCGTTAAAATTGCTTAGCCGAGGTCCTGGAAGCCTAACACGGCGTGTTCTTGTGCAAAAAGCCGCTCCCGAGCTCCAGCTGGAAGTGTAAAAAGAACCAGGCTGGATAAAAAAAAGAACCGGGCTGGTTCAAAAAAGAACCGGGCAACCCGTTAAAATTGCTTAGCCGAGGTCCTGGAAGCCTAACACGGCGTGTTCTTGTGCAAAAAGCCGCTCCCGAGCTCCAGCTGGAAGTGTAAAAAGAACCAGGCTGGATAAAAAAAAGAACCGGGCTGGATCAAAAAAGAACCGGGCGACCCGTTAAAATTGCTTAGCCGAGGTCCTGGAAGCCTAACACGGCGTGTTCTTGTGCAAAAAGCCGCTCCCGAGCTCCAGCTGGAAGTGTAAAAAGAACCAGGCTGGATAAAAAAAAGAACCGGGCTGGTTCAAAAAAGAACCGGGCAACCCGTTAAAATTGCTTAGCCGAGGTCCTGGAAGCCTAACACGGCGTGATCTTGTGCAAAAAGCCGCTCCCGAGCTCCAGCTGGAAGTGTAAAAAGAACCGGGCTGGATAAAAAAAGAACCGGGCTGGATAAAAAAAAAGAACCGGGCGACCCGTTAAAATTGCTTAGCCGAGGTCCTGGAAGCCTAACACGGCGTGATCTTGTGCAAAAAGCCGCTCCCGAGCTCCAGCTGGAAGTGTAAAAAGAACCAGGCTGGATAAAAAAAAGAACCGGGCTGGATCAAAAAAGAACCGGGCGACCCGTTAAAATTGCTTAGCCGAGGTCCTGGAAGCCTAACACGGCGTGTTCTTGTGCAAAAAGCCGCTCCCGAGCTCCAGCTGGAAGTGTAAAAAGAACCAGGCTGGATAAAAAAAAGAACCGGGCTGGATCAAAAAAGAACCGGGCGACCCGTTAAAATTGCTTAGCCGAGGTCCTGGAAGCCTAACACGGCGTGTTCTTGTGCAAAAAGCCGCTCCCGAGCTCCAGCTGGAAGTGTAAAAAGAACCAGGCTGGATAAAAAAAAGAACCGGGCTGGATCAAAAAAGAACCGGGCGACCCGTTAAAATTGCTTAGCTGAGGTCCTGGAAGCCTAACACGGCGTGATCTTGTGCAAAAAGCCGCTCCCGAGCTCCAGCTGGAAGTGTAAAAAGAACCGGGCTGGATAAAAAAAAAGAACCGGGCTGGTTCAAAAAAGAACCGGGCAACCCGTTAAAATTGCTTAGCCGAGGTCCTGGAAGCCTAACCCGGCGTGATCTTGCCCGAAAGTCGGCCTCTATACTTCCATTTTAGGTACCAGGGGCTATTAGTGTACTTGGTCCCACTAGTCAGTGTACTCATCCAGTTACCCCCCGTTTTCCAAAACACCATCGGCACGTATAAGGGGGGGACTCTTGAGAGAGATGAGGTATATGGCAGCGCAACACCAATCCGCTCCGCGCTGGTTCCCATGTCGGCTACGGATGAATAAAACCAGCCTGTCCCCCCTGGAGCTCACGAGACACGGAATTTTTTCTAAGTGCCAACGGCTCTTCCGAGCAAACGTGTCCGCTCCGGCTGGTTCCCCCGTCGGCCTCGAATGACGAAAAATGCCGGTCTCCGCCCGGAGCTCATGACAAACGAAAAATTTTCTAAGTGCCAACGGCACTAGCGAGCGAATGTGTCCGCTCGGCGCTGGTTCCCGGGTCGAACCCGGAAGACGAAAAACGCCGCTCTCCGCCCGGAGCTCATGACAAACGAAAAATTTTCTAAGTGCCAACGGCACTAGCGAGCGAATGTGTCCGCTCGGCGCTGGTTCCCGGGTCGAACCCGGAAGACGAAAAACGCCGCTCTCCGCCCGGAGCTCATGACAAACGAAAAATTTTCTAAGTGCCAACGGCACTAGCGAGCGAATGTGTCCGCTCGGCGCTGGTTCCCGGGTCGAACCCGGAAGACGAAAAACGCCGCTCTCCGCCCGGAGCTCATGACAAACGAAAAATTTTCTAAGTGCCAACGGCACTAGCGAGCGAATGTGTCCGCTCGGCGCTGGTTCCCGGGTCGAACCCGGAAGACGAAAAACGCCGCTCTCCGCCCGGAGCTCATTACAAACGAAAAATTTTCTAAGTGCCAACGGCACTAGCGAGCGAATGTGTCCGCTCGGCGCTGGTTCCCGGGTCGAACCCGGAAGACGAAAAACGCCGCTCTCCGCCCGGAGCTCATGACAAACGAAAAATTTTCTAAGTGCCAACGGCACTAGCGAGCGAATGTGTCCGCTCGGCGCTGGTTCCCGGGTCGAACCCGGAAGACGAAAAACGCCGCTCTCCGCCCGGAGCTCATGACAAACGAAAAAACTTTCTAAGTGCCAACGGCACTAGCGAGCGAATGTGTCCGCTCGGCGCTGGTTCCCGGGTCGAACCCGGAAGACAAAAAACGCCGGTCTCCGCCCGGAGCTCATGACAAACGAAAAATTTTCTAAGTGCCAACGGCACTAGCGAGCGAATGTGTCCGCTCGGCGCTGGTTCCCGGGTCGAACCCGGAAGACGAAAAACGCCGCTCTCCGCCCGGAGCTCATGACAAACGAAAAATTTTCTAAGTGCCAACGGCACTTGCGAGCGAATGTGTCCGCTCGGCGCTGGTTCCCGGGTCGGACCCGGAAGACGAAAAACGCCGGTCTCCGCCCGGAGCTCATGACAAACGAAAAATTTTCTAAGTGCCAACGGCACTAGCGAGCGAATGTGTCCGCTCGGCGCTGGTTCCCGGGTCGGACCCGGAAGACGAAAAACGCCGGTCCTCGCCTGGAGGTCCCAGCAAAATCGGCGAAAAAACGACTAAGTGTCAACTTTCGAAAAAACGACTAAGTGCCCACGGCTCTGCGGGGCTTGTGAGTCCGCCCCGCGCCGGTTCGGTGGTCGGCCTCAAAAAGCAAAAAATCAGCCTCTCTCCCTGGAGCTCACCTCGAGGTACCAGGGGGTGAGGTACCCGGGCTAAGGTGCAGTACCTTTTTTGGTCTTCAGGTGCGCCAGAGTACAATGAAATGGTCCCAGTAGTCAGTGTACTCATCGACTTTCCCCCCGTTTTCCAAAGCACCTCGTTTACGAGTATGGAGGAGATGGTGCTGGTCTCCCCACGGCGTCGGACACGCCGTCCTCGACAGCACAAGGTCGGATAGAAGACCTGGAAAGCGCCGTGGCACGCGCTGGAGGTGGGCACTTTGGCGAAAAAACGACTAAGTGTCAACTTTCGAAAAAACGACTAAGTGTCAACTTTCGAAAAAACGGCTAAGTGTCAACTTTCGAAAAAACGACTAAGTGTCACCTCTCTGAAAAAATGGCAAAGTGTCGCCTCTCTGAAATTTTTCTAAGTGCCCACGGCTCTGCGGGCTCGTGCATCCGAGCCGCGCCGGTTCTGCAACCGGCCTAGAATGACGAAAAATAACGGTCTCCTCCTGGAGCTCACAGCCAATTGTGGCGAAAAAGTGGCAAAGTGCCCACGGCTCTGCGGGCTCGTGCATCCGACCCGCGCCGGTTCTGCAGCCGGCCTAGAATGACGAAAAATAACGGTCTCCTCCTGGAGCTCACAGCCAACTTGGCAAAAAGTTTCTAAGTGCCCACGGCCCTGCCGAGCTTTGGCGTCCGCCCAGCGCCGGTTCCGCAGTCGGCCTCCAATGACGAAAAATAACGGTCTCCTCCTGGAGCTCACAGCCAACTTGGCAAAAAGTTTCTAAGTGCCCACGGCCCTGCCGAGCTTTGGCGTCCGCCCAGCGCCGGTTCCGCAGTCGGCCTCGAATGACGAAAAATAACGGTCTCCTCCTGGAGCTCACAGCCAACTTGGCAAAAAGTTTCTAAGTGCCCACGGCCCTGCCGAGCTTTGGCGTCCGCCCAGCGCCGGTTCCGCAGTCGGCCTCGAATGACGAAAAATAACGGTCTCCTCCTGGAGCTCACAGCCAACTTGGCAAAAAGTTTCTAAGTGCCCACGGCCCTGCCGAGCTTTGGCGTCCGCCCAGCGCCGGTTCCGCAGTCGGCCTCGAATGACGAAAAATAACGGTCTCCTCCTGGAGCTCACAGCCAACTTGGCAAAAAGTTTCTAAGTGCCCACGGCCCTGCCGAGCTTTGGCGTCCGCCCAGCGCCGGTTCCGCAGTCGGCCTCGAATGACGAAAAATAACGGTCTCCTCCTGGAGCTCACAGCCAACTTGGCAAAAAGTTTCTAAGTGCCCACGGCCCTGCCGAGCTTTGGCGTCCGCCCAGCGCCGGTTCCGCAGTCGGCCTCGAATGACGAAAAATAACGGTCTCCTCCTGGAGCTCACAGCCAACTTGGCAAAAAGTTTCTAAGTGCCCACGGCCCTGCCGAGCTTTGGCGTCCGCCCAGCGCCGGTTCCGCAGTCGGCCTCGAATGACGAAAAATAACGGTCTCCTCCTGGAGCTCACAGCCAACTTGGCAAAAAGTTTCTAAGTGCCCACGGCCCTGCCGAGCTTTGGCGTCCGCCCAGCGCCGGTTCCGCAGTCGGCCTCGAATGACGAAAAATAACGGTCTCCTCCTGGAGCTCACAGCCAACTTGGCAAAAAGTTTCTAAGTGCCCACGGCCCTGCCGAGCTTTGGCGTCCGCCCAGCGCCGGTTCCGCAGTCGGCCTCGAATGACGAAAAATAACGGTCTCCTCCTGGAGCTCACAGCCAACTTGGCAAAAAGTTTCTAAGTGCCCACGGCCCTGCCGAGCTTTGGCGTCCGCCCAGCGCCGGTTCCGCAGTCGGCCTCGAATGACGAAAAATAACGGTCTCCTCCTGGAGCTCACAGCCAACTTGGCAAAAAGTTTCTAAGTGCCCACGGCCCTGCCGAGCTTTGGCGTCCGCCCAGCGCCGGTTCCGCAGTCGGCCTCGAATGACGAAAAATAACGGTCTCCTCCTGGAGCTCACAGCCAACTTGGCAAAAAGTTTCTAAGTGCCCACGGCCCTGCCGAGCTTTGGCGTCCGCCCAGCGCCGGTTCCGCAGTCGGCCTCGAATGACGAAAAATAACGGTCTCCTCCTGGAGCTCACAGCCAACTTGGCAAAAAGTTTCTAAGTGCCCACGGCCCTGCCGAGCTTTGGCGTCCGCCCAGCGCCGGTTCCGCAGTCGGCCTCGAATGACGAAAAATAACGGTCTCCTCCTGGAGCTCACAGCCAACTTGGCAAAAAGTTTCTAAGTGCCCACGGCCCTGCCGAGCTTTGGCGTCCGCCCAGCGCCGGTTCCGCAGTCGGCCTCGAATGACGAAAAATAACGGTCTCCTCCTGGAGCTCACAGCCAACTTGGCAAAAAGTTTCTAAGTGCCCACGGCCCTGCCGAGCTTTGGCGTCCGCCCAGCGCCGGTTCCGCAGTCGGCCTCGAATGACGAAAAATAACGGTCTCCTCCTGGAGCTCACAGCCAACTTGGCAAAAAGTTTCTAAGTGCCCACGGCCCTGCCGAGCTTTGGCGTCCGCCCAGCGCCGGTTCCGCAGTCGGCCTCGAATGACGAAAAATAACGGTCTCCTCCTGGAGCTCACAGCCAACTTGGCAAAAAGTTTCTAAGTGCCCACGGCCCTGCCGAGCTTTGGCGTCCGCCCAGCGCCGGTTCCGCAGTCGGCCTCGAATGACGAAAAATAACGGTCTCCTCCTGGAGCTCACAGCCAACTTGGCAAAAAGTTTCTAAGTGCCCACGGCCCTGCCGAGCTTTGGCGTCCGCCCAGCGCCGGTTCCGCAGTCGGCCTCGAATGACGAAAAATAACGGTCTCCTCCTGGAGCTCACAGCCAACTTGGCAAAAAGTTTCTAAGTGCCCACGGCCCTGCCGAGCTTTGGCGTCCGCCCAGCGCCGGTTCCGCAGTCGGCCTCGAATGACGAAAAATAACGGTCTCCTCCTGGAGCTCACAGCCAACTTGGCAAAAAGTTTCTAAGTGCCCACGGCCCTGCCGAGCTTTGGCGTCCGCCCAGCGCCGGTTCCGCAGTCGGCCTCGAATGACGAAAAATAACGGTCTCCTCCTGGAGCTCACAGCCAACTTGGCAAAAAGTTTCTAAGTGTCACATCTCTGAAAAAACGGCTAAGTGTCGACTTTCGAAAAAACGGCAAAGTGTCACATCTCTGAAAAAACGGCTAAGTGTCGACTTTCGAAAAAACGGCTAAGTGTCGCCTTTCGAAAAAACGGCTAAGTGTCGCCTCTCTGAAAAAACGGCAAAGTGTCAACTTTCGAAAAAACGACAGAGTGTCGCCTCTCTGAAAAAACGACTAAGTGTCGACTCTGAGAAAATGGCAAAGTGCCCACGGCTCTGCGGGCTCGTGCATCCGACCCGCGCCGGTTCCCCAGCCGGCCTGAAATAAGGCAAAACCAGCCTCTCCGCCTGGAGCTCAGAGCCAACTTGGCGAATATTTTCTAAGTGCCCACGGCTCTGCGTGGCTACGGCGTCTGCCCAGCGCCGGTTCCTGGGTCGAACCCCGAGGACGAGGAATGCCGGTCTCCGCCTGGAGGTCCCAGCTTAATCGGCGAAAATTTTCTAAGTGCCCACGGCTCTGCCGGGCTCGTGCATCCGACCCGCGCCGGTTCCCCAGCCGGCCTGAAATAAGGCAAAACCAGGCTCTCCCCCTGGAGCTCAGAGCCAATTGTGGCGAAAAAACGACTAAGTGTCAACTTTCGAAAAAACGACTAAGTGTCAACTTTCCAAAAAAACGGCTAAGTGTCGACTTTCGAAAAAACGGCTAAGTGTCAACTTTCGAAAAAACGACTAAGTGTCGCCTCTGAAAAAACGACTAAGTGTCGCCTCTCTGAAAAAACGACTAAGTGCCCACGGCTCTGCGGGGCTTGTGAGTCCGCCCCGCGCCGGTTCGGCGGTCGGCCTCAAAAAGCGAAAAATCAGCCTCTCTCCCTGGAGCTCACCAAAAATTTGTCGAAATTTTTCTAAGTTCTCCTCGAGGTACCAGGGGGTGAGGTACCCGGGCTAAGGTGCAGTACCTTTTTTGGTCTTCAGGTGCGCCAGAGTACAATGAAATGGTCCCAGTAGTCAGTGTACTCATCGACTTTCCCCCCGTTTTCCAAAGCACCCCGTTTACGAGTATGGAGGAGATGGTGCTGGTCTCCCCACGGCGTCGGACACGCCGTCCTCGACAGCACAAGGTCGGATAGAAGACCTGAAAAGCGCCGTGGCACGCGCTGGAGGTGTCACTGTGGCGAAAAAGTGACTAAGTGTCAACTTTCGAAAAAACGGCTAAGTGTCAACTTTCGAAAAAACGGCTAAGTGTCAACTTTCGAAAAAACGGCTAAGTGTCAACTTTCGAAAAAACGACTAAGTGTCGCCTCTCTGAAAAAACGGCAAAGTGTCAACTTTCGAAAAAACGACTAAGTGTCAACTTTCGAAAAAACGACTAAGTGTCACCTCTCTGAAAAAATGGCAAAGTGTCAACTGCGAATGTGGTGGTGCATGGAAGGAAGTGGAGGACGGCCGCCTCCTTAAACACAGGCCGAAGAGGAGCGTCAGGGCCGGCTCCTTAAACACGGACCGAGTGTCGCCCTTAACACAGACCAAGCGGAGGACGGCCGCCTCCCTAAATACAGGCCGAACCGGAGCGCGAGGGCCGCTCCTTAAACACGGACCGAGTGTCGCCCTTAACACAGACCAAGGGGAGGACGGCCGCCTCCTTAAACACAGGCCGGAGAGGAGCGTCAGGGCCAGGCTCCTCAAACATGGACCGAGTGTCGCCCTTAACACAGACCAAGGGGAGGACGGCCGCCTCCTTAAACACAGGCCGGAGAGGAGCGTCAGGGCCAGGCTCCTCAAACATGGACCGAGTGTCGCCCTTAACACAGACCAAGGGGAGGACGGCCGCCTCCTTAAACACAGGCCGGAGAGGAGCGTCAGGGCCAGGCTCCTCAAACATGGACCGAGTGTCGCCCTTAACACAGACCAAGGGGAGGACGGCCGCCTCCTTAAACACAGGCCGGAGAGGAGCGTCAGGGCCAGGCTCCTCAAACATGGACCGAGTGTCGCCCTTAACACGGACCAAGGGGAGGACGGCCGCCTCCTTAAACACAGGCCGGAGAGGAGCGTCAGGGCCAGGCTCCTCAAACATGGACCGAGTGTCGCCCTTAACACGGACCAAGGGGAGGACGGCCGCCTCCTTAAACACAGGCCGGAGAGGAGCGTCAGGGCCAGGCTCCTCAAACATGGACCGAGTGTCGCCCTTAACACAGACCAAGGGGAGGACGGCCGCCTCCTTAAACACAGGCCGGAGAGGAGCGTCAGGGCCAGGCTCCTCAAACATGGACCGAGTGTCGCCCTTAACACGGACCAAGGGGAGGACGGCCGCCTCCTTAAACACAGGCCGGAGAGGAGCGTCAGGGCCAGGCTCCTCAAACATGGACCGAGTGTCGCCCTTAACACGGACCAAGGGGAGGACGGCCGCCTCCTTAAACACAGGCCGGAGAGGAGCGTCAGGGCCAGGCTCCTCAAACATGGACCGAGTGTCGCCCTTAACACGGACCAAGGGGAGGACGGCCGCCTCCTTAAACACAGGCCGGAGAGGAGCGTCAGGGCCAGGCTCCTCAAACATGGACAGAGTGTCGCCCTTAACACAGACCAAGCGGAGGACGGCCGCCTCCCTAAATACAGGCCGAACCGGAGCGCGAGTGTCGCTCCTTAAACACGGACCGAGTGGAGGACGGCCGCCTCCTTAAACACAGGCCGAACAAAATGACACAAAGTGTCAACTGCGAATGTTGTCCATCCAAGGAAGGAGCGTGATGCCCGGCCGGCTCCTTAAACACAGGCCGAGAGTCGCCCCGGACGGTCCGCCTCGCGGCGCCCGTCTGCTCGGATAAAATGACACAAAGTGTCAACTACGAATGTTGTCCATCCAAGGAGGGAGCGTGATGCCCGGCCGGCTCCGAAAACACAGGCCGAGAGTCGCCCCGGACGGTCCGCCTCGCGGCGCCCGTCTGCTCGGATAAAATGACACAAAGTGTCAACTGCGAATGTTGTCCATCCAAGGAAGGAGCGTGATGCCCGGCCGGCTCCTTAAACACAGGCCGAGAGTCGCCCCGGACGGTCCGCCTCGCGGCGCCCGCCCGCTCGGATAAAATGACACAAAGTGTCAACTACGAATGTTGTCCATCCAAGGAAGGAGCGTGATGCCCGGCCGGCTCCTTAAACACAGGCCGAGAGTCGCCCCGGACGGTCGCCTCGCGGCGCCCGTCTGCTCGGATAAAATGACACAAAGTGTCAACTACGAATGTTGTCCATCCAAGGAGGGAGCGTGATGCCCGGCCGGCTCCGAAAACACAGGCCGAGAGTCGCCCCGGACGGTCCGCCTCGCGGCGCCCGTCTGCTCGGATAAAATGACACAAAGTGTCAACTGCGAATGTTGTCCATCCAAGGAAGGAGCGTGATGCCCGGCCGGCTCCTTAAACACAGGCCGAGAGTCGCCCCGGACGGTCCGCCTCGCGGCGCCCGCCCGCTCGGATAAAATGACACAAAGTGTCAACTACGAATGTTGTCCATCCAAGGAGGGAGCGTGAGGCCCGGCCGGCTCCGAAAACACAGGCCGAGAGTCGCCCCGGACGGTCCGCCTCTCGAGGCGCCCGCCCGCTCGGATAAAATGACACAAAGTGTCAACTACGAATGTTGTCCATCCAAGGAGGGAGCGTGATGCCCGGCCGGCTCCGAAAACACAGGCCGAGAGTCGCCCCGGACGGTCCGCCTCGCGGCGCCCGTCTGCTCGGATAAAATGACACAAAGTGTCAACTACGAATGTTGTCCATCCAAGGAGGGAGCGTGAGGCCCGGCCGGCTCCGAAAACACAGGCCGAGAGTCGCCCCGGACGGTCCGCCTC
>NW_028232124.1:0-10000 GCF_054491065.1 Syngnathus leptorhynchus | reverse complement strand
CCAGGCGGCGACATTTCCCCGTTACCGGTGGCTGCGTGGCGGGTGAGTGACAGAGCTTATCCGAGCGGCTGGAACTCTGCGCCGGCGTGGTCGAGCGTGAGGCCCCGGCCCTTTGGCTGCCTGGTACCTAAAACACTTCCATTGATCCAGCCACGGAGGGTGCTGGCTGGTGGCTCCATAGCTCCATAGCTCCATAGCACCAGAGCTCCATAGCTCCATAGCACCAGAGCTCCATAGCTCCATAGCACCAGAGCTCCATAGCTCCATAGCACCAGAGCTCCATAGCTCCATAGCACCAGAGCTACATAGCTCCATAGCACCAGAGCTCCATAGCTCCATAGCACCAGAGCTCCATAGCTCCATAGCACCAGAGCTCCATAGCTCCATAGCACCAGAGCTCCATAGCTCCAGAGCTCCATAGCTCCAGCCTGGGTGGCTGGTGGCTCCATAGCTCCATACTTCCATAGCTCTAAGTCAGAGAGTTGGCGAAAATTGCACTAAGTGCGAAAGCCCATTCATTTACAACGGCGTGTCCACAAGGCGGCGACATTTCCCCGTTACCGGTGGCTGCGCGGCGGGAGAGTGACAGAGCTCATCCGAGCGGCTGGAACTCTGCGCCGGCGTGGTCGAGCGTGAGGCCTCGGCACTTTGGCCGCCTGGTACCTAAACACTTCCATTGATCCAGCCACGGAGGGTGCTGGCTGGTGGCTCCATACCTCCATAGCTCCATACCTCCAGAGCTCCATAGCTCCATAGCACCAGAGCTCCATAGCTCCATAGCACCAGAGCTCCATAGCTCCATAGCACCAGAGCTCCAGAGCTCCATAGCACCAGAGCTCCAGAGCTCCATAGCACCAGAGCTCCATAGCTCCATAGCACCAGAGCTCCATAGCTCCATAGCACCAGAGCTCCATAGCTCCATAGCACCAGAGCTCCATAGCTCCATAGCACCAGAGCTCCATAGCTCCATAGCACCAGAGCTCCATAGCTCCATAGCACCAGAGCTCCATAGCTCCATAGCACCAGGGCTCCATAGCTCCATAGCTCCAGGGCTCCATAGCTCCATAGCTCCAGAGCTCCAGAGCTCCAGAGCTCCATAGCTCCATAGCTCCATACTTCCATAGCTCCGGAGCTCCATGGCTCCATACTTCCATAGCTCCAGCCTGGCTGGCTGGTGGCTCCATAGCTCCATACTTGCAGCCACGGAGCTGGCGAAAATTGCACTAAGTGCGAAAGCCCATTCATTTACAACGGCGTGTCCACAAGGCGGCGACATTTCCCCGTTACCGGTGGCTGCGCGGCGGGTGAGTGACAGAGCTTATCCGAGCGGCTGGAACTCTGCGCCGGCGTGGTCGAGAGTGAGGCCTCGGCCCTTTGGCTGCCTGGTACCTAAAACACTTCCATTGATCCAGCCTCGGAGGGTGCTGGCTGGTGGCTCCATACCTCCATAGCTCCATACCTCCAGAGCTCCATAGCTCCATAGCACCAGAGCTCCATAGCTCCATAGCACCAGAGCTCCATAGCTCCATAGCACCAGAGCTCCATAGCTCCATAGCACCAGAGCTCCATAGCACCAGAGCTCCATAGCTCCATAGCACCAGAGCTCCATAGCTCCATAGCACCAGAGCTCCATAGCTCCATAGCACCAGAGCTCCATAGCTCCATAGCACCAGAGCTCCATAGCTCCATAGCTCCATAGCTCCAGGGCTCCATAGCTCCATAGCTCCAGGGCTCCATAGCTCCAGGGCTCCAGGGCTCCATAGCTCCAGGGCTCCATAGCTCCAGGGCTCCAGGGCTCCATAGCTCCAGGGCTCCATAGCTCCAGGGCTCCAGGGCTCCATAGCTCCATACCTCCAGAGCTCCATACCTCCAGAGCTCCAGAGCTCCATAGCACCAGAGCTCCATGGCTTCAGAGCTCCATAGCACCATAGCTCCATACCTCCAGAGCTCCAGGGCTCCATAGCTCCATAGCTCCATAGCTCCATAGCTCCATACCTCCAGAGCTCCATAGCACCAGAGCTCCAGAGCTCCATAGCTCCAGCCTGGGTGGCTGGTGGCTCCATAGCTCCATACTTCCATAGCTCTAAGTCAGAGAGTTGGCGAAAATTGCACTAAGTGCGAAAGCCCATTCATTTACAACGGCGTGTCCACAAGGCGGCGACATTTCCCCGTTACCGGTGGCTGCGCGGCGGGAGAGTGACAGAGCTCATCCGAGCGGCTGGAACTCTGCGCCGGCGTGGTCGAGCGTGAGGCCTCGGCACTTTGGCCGCCTGGTACCTAAACACTTCCATTGATCCAGCCACGGAGGGTGCTGGCTGGTGGCTCCATACCTCCATAGCTCCATACCTCCAGAGCTCCAGAGCTCCATAGCACCAGAGCTCCATAGCTCCATAGCACCAGAGCTCCATAGCACCAGAGCTCCATAGCTCCATAGCACCAGAGCTCCATAGCTCCATAGCACCAGAGCTCCATAGCTCCATAGCACCAGAGCTCCATAGCACCAGAGCTCCATAGCTCCATAGCACCAGAGCTCCATAGCTCCATAGCACCAGCTCCATAGCTCCATAGCACCAGAGCTCCATAGCTCCATAGCACCAGAGCTCCATAGCTCCATAGCACCAGAGCTCCATAGCTCCATAGCACCAGAGCTCCATAGCTCCATAGCACCAGAGCTCCATAGCTCCATAGCTCCAGGGCTCCATAGCTCCAGGGCTCCAGGGCTCCATAGCTCCAGGGCTCCATAGCTCCAGGGCTCCAGGGCTCCATAGCTCCATACCTCCAGAGCTCCATAGCTCCATACTTCCAGAGCTCCATAGCTCCATAGCACCAGAGCTCCAGAGCTCCATAGCTCCATAGCACCAGAGCTCCATAGCACCAGAGCTCCATAGCTCCAGCCTGGGTGGCTGGTGGCTCCATAGCTCCATACTTCCATAGCTCCAGTCAGAGAGTTGGCGAAAATTGCACTAAGTGCGAAAGCCCATTCATTTACAAGGGCGTGTCCACAAGGCGGCGACATTTCCCCGTTACCGGTGGCTGCGCGGCAGGAGAGTGACAGAGCTTATCCGAGCGGCTGGAACTCTGCGCCGGCGTGGTCGAACGGCTGGCCTCGGTAGTTGAGGTACCAGGGGTGGGCCGGGGAGCTCCAGGCGGGTCTTGTGAGAGAGTGAAGCCGAGCGGCTGGAACTCTGGGCCGGCCTGGTCGAGCGGCTGGCCTCGGTAGTTGAGGTACCAGGGGCGGGCTGGGGAGCTCCAGGCGGGGCTTGTGAGAGAGTGAAGCCGAGCGGCTGGAACTCTGGGCCGGCGTGGTTGAGCCACGGAGGGTGCTGGCTGGTGGCTCCATAGCTCCATAGCTCCATAGCTCCATACTTCCATAGCTCCATACTTCCATAGCTCCAGACTTCCATAGCTCCATAGCTCCATAGCTCCATAGCTCCATAGCTCCATAGCACCAGAGCTCCAGAGCTCCATAGCACCAGAGCTCCAGAGCTCCATAGCTCCATAGCTCCATAGCCCCAGAGCTCCATAGCTCCATAGCTCCATAGCTCCAGAGCTCCATACTTCCATAGCTCCAGAGCTCCAGCCTGTCTGGTGGCTCCATAGCTCCATAGCTCCATACTTGCAGCCACGGAGCTGGCGAAAATTGCACTAAGTGCGAAAGCCCATTCATTTACAACGGCGTGTCCACAAGGCGGCGACATTTCCCCGTTACCGGTGGCTGCTTAGCGGGAGAGTGACAGAGCTTATCCGAGCGGCTGGAACTCTGGGCCGGCCTGGTCGAGCGGCTGGCCTCGGTAGTTGAGGTACCAGGGGCGGGCTGGGGAGCTCCAGGCGGGGCTTGTGAGAGAGTGTAGCCGAGCGGCTGGAACTCTGGGCCGGCGTGGTTGAGCAGCATGCCCGCGGAGGTGGCTCTTCCATAGGCACGGAGGGTGCTGGAGCTCCACACTTCCCTAGGCACGGAGGGTGCTGGAGCTCCACACTTCCATAGGCAGGGAGGGTGCTGGAGCTCCACACTTCCATAGGCAGGGAGGGTGCTGGAGCTCCACACTTCCATAGGCAGGGAGGGTGCTGGAGCTCCACACTTCCATAGGCAGGGAGGGTGCTGGAGCTCCACACTTCCATAGGCAGGGAGGGTGCTGGAGCTCCACACTTCCATAGGCAGGGAGGGTGCTGGAGCTCCACACTTCCATAGGCAGGGAGGGTGCTGGAGCTCCACACTTCCATAGGCAGGGAGGGTGCTGGAGCTCCACACTTCCATAGGCAGGGAGGGTGCTGGAGCTCCACACTTCCATAGGCAGGGAGGGTGCTGGAGCTCCACACTTCCATAGGCAGGGAGGGTGCTGGAGCTCCACACTTCCATAGGCAGGGAGGGTGCTGGAGCTCCACACTTCCATAGGCAGGGAGGGTGCTGGAGCTCCACACTTCCATAGGCAGGGAGGGTGCTGGAGCTCCACACTTCCATAGGCAGGGAGGGTGCTGGAGCTCCACACTTCCATAGGCAGGGAGGGTGCTGGAGCTCCACACTTCCATAGGCAGGGAGGGTGCTGGAGCTCCACACTTCCATAGGCAGGGAGGGTGCTGGAGCTCCACACTTCCATAGGCAGGGAGGGTGCTGGAGCTCCACACTTCCATAGGCAGGGAGGGTGCTGGAGCTCCACACTTCCATAGGCAGGGAGGGTGCTGGAGCTCCACACTTCCATAGGCAGGGAGGGTGCTGGAGCTCCACACTTCCATAGGCAGGGAGGGTGCTGGAGCTCCACACTTCCATAGGCAGGGAGGGTGCTGGAGCTCCACACTTCCATAGGCAGGGAGGGTGCTGGAGCTCCACACTTCCATAGGCAGGGAGGGTGCTGGAGCTCCACACTTCCATAGGCAGGGAGGGTGCTGGAGCTCCACACTTCCATAGGCAGGGAGGGTGCTGGAGCTCCACACTTCCATAGGCAGGGAGGGTGCTGGCACATCCACACTTCCAGCCACGGAGCATGCTGGCACTTCCACCTTGCTTGCTAAGTCGGCGTGATCTTGCCCAAAAAGTCCCTCCTCACCTCCAGCTGGAAGTGGAAAAAAATCCTCCACCTGCTTGGCCGAGGTTCTGGAAGCCAGCAGCTCGCAGAATGTTGCCAAAGTTTCACTGGAAGGAAAAGAAAAGAGAAGACCGAGTGCGCATTTCACCTACCGCCGAATGTCCACAAGAGGGAAGTGTCACTCCGTCGCAGAATCTGCGCCGACGCACTCGGCACCCTTCGAATTTATGGTGCCGGTGCGGGTGTTCTGGGTGCAAAAAGGCCGCCCAAGTGGTAGAAAAAAATCAGACTTCGTCTCTTAGGTCGAAATTAATGCCAAGTTTTGAAATGCACTGGCAGGGGTGGACCAGGGCCCGTTAGAAGTGCTTAGCCGAGGTCCTGGAAGCCTAACCCGGCGTGATCTTGTGCAAAAAGCCGCTGCTGAGCTCCAGCTGGAAGTGTAAAAAGAACCGGGCTGGATCAAAAAAAGAACCGGGCGGCCCTTTAAAATTGCTTAGCCGAGGTCCTGGAACCCTAACCCGGCGTGATCTTGTGCAAAAAGCCGCTGCTGAGCTCCAGCTGGAAGTGTAAAAAGAACCGGGCTGGTTCAAAAAAAGAACCGGGCGACCCGTTAGAAGTGCTTAGCCGAGGTCCTGGAAGCCTAACCCGGCGTGATCTTGTGCAAAAAGCCGCTGCTGAGCTCCAGCTGGAAGTGGAAAAAGAACCGGGCTGGATCAAAAAAGAACCGGGCGACCCGTTAAAATTGCTTAGCCGAGGTCCTGGAAGCCTAACACGGCGTGATCTTGTGCAAAAAGCCGCTCCCGAGCTCCAGCTGGAAGTGTAAAAAGAACCAGGCTGGATAAAAAAAAGAACCGGGCTGGATAAAAAAAAAGAACCGGGCGGCCCGTTAAAATTGCTTAGCCGAGGTCCTGGAAGCCTAACCCGGCGTGATCTTGTGCAAAAAGCCGCTCCCGAGCTCCAGCTGGAAGTGTAAAAAGAACCGGGCTGGATAAAAAAAGAACCGGGCTGGATCAAAAAAGAACCGGGCGACCCGTTAAAATTGCTTAGCCGAGGTCCTGGAAGCCTAACACGGCGTGTTCTTGTGCAAAAAGCCGCTCCCAAGCTCCAGCTGGAAGTGTAAAAAGAACCGGGCTGGATAAAAAAAAGAACCGGGCTGGATCAAAAAAGAACCGGGCGACCCGTTAAAATTGCTTAGCCGAGGTCCTGGAAGCCTAACACGGCGTGATCTTGTGCAAAAAGCCGCTCCCGAGCTCCAGCTGGAAGTGTAAAAAGAACCGGGCTGGATAAAAAAAGAACCGGGCTGGATAAAAAAAAGAACCGGGCGACCCGTTAAAATTGCTTAGCCGAGGTCCTGGAAGCCTAACACGGCGTGTTCTTGTGCAAAAAGCCGCTCCCGAGCTCCAGCTGGAAGTGTAAAAAGAACCAGGCTGGATAAAAAAAAGAACCGGGCTGGATCAAAAAAGAACCGGGCGACCCGTTAAAATTGCTTAGCCGAGGTCCTGGAAGCCTAACACGGCGTGATCTTGTGCAAAAAGCCGCTCCCGAGCTCCAGCTGGAAGTGTAAAAAGAACCAGGCTGGATAAAAAAAAGAACCGGGCTGGATAAAAAAAAAGAACCGGGTGGCCCGTTAAAATTGCTTAGCCGAGGTCCTGGAAGCCTAACCCGGCGTGATCTTGTGCAAAAAGCCGCTCCCGAGCTCCAGCTGGAAGTGTAAAAAGAACCGGGCTGGATAAAAAAAGAACCGGGCTGGATCAAAAAAGAACCGGGCGACCCGTTAAAATTGCTTAGCCGAGGTCCTGGAAGCCTAACACGGCGTGTTCTTGTGCAAAAAGCCGCTCCCAAGCTCCAGCTGGAAGTGTAAAAAGAACCGGGCTGGATAAAAAAAAGAACCGGGCTGGATCAAAAAAGAACCGGGCGACCCGTTAAAATTGCTTAGCCGAGGTCCTGGAAGCCTAACACGGCGTGATCTTGTGCAAAAAGCCGCTCCCGAGCTCCAGCTGGAAGTGTAAAAAGAACCGGGCTGGATAAAAAAAGAACCGGGCTGGATAAAAAAAAGAACCGGGCGACCCGTTAAAATTGCTTAGCCGAGGTCCTGGAAGCCTAACACGGCGTGTTCTTGTGCAAAAAGCCGCTCCCGAGCTCCAGCTGGAAGTGTAAAAAGAACCAGGCTGGATAAAAAAAAGAACCGGGCTGGATCAAAAAAGAACCGGGCGACCCGTTAAAATTGCTTAGCCGAGGTCCTGGAAGCCTAACACGGCGTGATCTTGTGCAAAAAGCCGCTCCCGAGCTCCAGCTGGAAGTGTAAAAAGAACCGGGCTGGATAAAAAAAGAACCGGGCTGGATAAAAAAAAGAACCGGGCGACCCGTTAAAATTGCTTAGCCGAGGTCCTGGAAGCCTAACACGGCGTGATCTTGTGCAAAAAGCCGCTCCCGAGCTCCAGCTGGAAGTGTAAAAAGAACCAGGCTGGATAAAAAAAAGAACCGGGCTGGATCAAAAAAGAACCGGGCGACCCGTTAAAATTGCTTAGCCGAGGTCCTGGAAGCCTAACACGGCGTGTTCTTGTGCAAAAAGCCGCTCCCGAGCTCCAGCTGGAAGTGTAAAAAGAACCAGGCTGGATAAAAAAAAGAACCGGGCTGGTTCAAAAAAGAACCGGGCAACCCGTTAAAATTGCTTAGCCGAGGTCCTGGAAGCCTAACACGGCGTGTTCTTGTGCAAAAAGCCGCTCCCGAGCTCCAGCTGGAAGTGTAAAAAGAACCAGGCTGGATAAAAAAAAGAACCGGGCTGGATCAAAAAAGAACCGGGCGACCCGTTAAAATTGCTTAGCCGAGGTCCTGGAAGCCTAACACGGCGTGTTCTTGTGCAAAAAGCCGCTCCCGAGCTCCAGCTGGAAGTGTAAAAAGAACCAGGCTGGATAAAAAAAAGAACCGGGCTGGTTCAAAAAAGAACCGGGCAACCCGTTAAAATTGCTTAGCCGAGGTCCTGGAAGCCTAACACGGCGTGATCTTGTGCAAAAAGCCGCTCCCGAGCTCCAGCTGGAAGTGTAAAAAGAACCGGGCTGGATAAAAAAAGAACCGGGCTGGATAAAAAAAAAGAACCGGGCGACCCGTTAAAATTGCTTAGCCGAGGTCCTGGAAGCCTAACACGGCGTGATCTTGTGCAAAAAGCCGCTCCCGAGCTCCAGCTGGAAGTGTAAAAAGAACCAGGCTGGATAAAAAAAAGAACCGGGCTGGATCAAAAAAGAACCGGGCGACCCGTTAAAATTGCTTAGCCGAGGTCCTGGAAGCCTAACACGGCGTGTTCTTGTGCAAAAAGCCGCTCCCGAGCTCCAGCTGGAAGTGTAAAAAGAACCAGGCTGGATAAAAAAAAGAACCGGGCTGGATCAAAAAAGAACCGGGCGACCCGTTAAAATTGCTTAGCCGAGGTCCTGGAAGCCTAACACGGCGTGTTCTTGTGCAAAAAGCCGCTCCCGAGCTCCAGCTGGAAGTGTAAAAAGAACCAGGCTGGATAAAAAAAAGAACCGGGCTGGATCAAAAAAGAACCGGGCGACCCGTTAAAATTGCTTAGCTGAGGTCCTGGAAGCCTAACACGGCGTGATCTTGTGCAAAAAGCCGCTCCCGAGCTCCAGCTGGAAGTGTAAAAAGAACCGGGCTGGATAAAAAAAAAGAACCGGGCTGGTTCAAAAAAGAACCGGGCAACCCGTTAAAATTGCTTAGCCGAGGTCCTGGAAGCCTAACCCGGCGTGATCTTGCCCGAAAGTCGGCCTCTATACTTCCATTTTAGGTACCAGGGGCTATTAGTGTACTTGGTCCCACTAGTCAGTGTACTCATCCAGTTACCCCCCGTTTTCCAAAACACCATCGGCACGTATAAGGGGGGGACTCTTGAGAGAGATGAGGTATATGGCAGCGCAACACCAATCCGCTCCGCGCTGGTTCCCATGTCGGCTACGGATGAATAAAACCAGCCTGTCCCCCCTGGAGCTCACGAGACACGGAATTTTTTCTAAGTGCCAACGGCTCTTCCGAGCAAACGTGTCCGCTCCGGCTGGTTCCCCCGTCGGCCTCGAATGACGAAAAATGCCGGTCTCCGCCCGGAGCTCATGACAAACGAAAAATTTTCTAAGTGCCAACGGCACTAGCGAGCGAATGTGTCCGCTCGGCGCTGGTTCCCGGGTCGAACCCGGAAGACGAAAAACGCCGCTCTCCGCCCGGAGCTCATGACAAACGAAAAATTTTCTAAGTGCCAACGGCACTAGCGAGCGAATGTGTCCGCTCGGCGCTGGTTCCCGGGTCGAACCCGGAAGACGAAAAACGCCGCTCTCCGCCCGGAGCTCATGACAAACGAAAAATTTTCTAAGTGCCAACGGCACTAGCGAGCGAATGTGTCCGCTCGGCGCTGGTTCCCGGGTCGAACCCGGAAGACGAAAAACGCCGCTCTCCGCCCGGAGCTCATGACAAACGAAAAATTTTCTAAGTGCCAACGGCACTAGCGAGCGAATGTGTCCGCTCGGCGCTGGTTCCCGGGTCGAACCCGGAAGACGAAAAACGCCGCTCTCCGCCCGGAGCTCATTACAAACGAAAAATTTTCTAAGTGCCAACGGCACTAGCGAGCGAATGTGTCCGCTCGGCGCTGGTTCCCGGGTCGAACCCGGAAGACGAAAAACGCCGCTCTCCGCCCGGAGCTCATGACAAACGAAAAATTTTCTAAGTGCCAACGGCACTAGCGAGCGAATGTGTCCGCTCGGCGCTGGTTCCCGGGTCGAACCCGGAAGACGAAAAACGCCGCTCTCCGCCCGGAGCTCATGACAAACGAAAAATTTTCTAAGTGCCAACGGCACTAGCGAGCGAATGTGTCCGCTCGGCGCTGGTTCCCGGGTCGAACCCGGAAGACAAAAAACGCCGGTCTCCGCCCGGAGCTCATGACAAACGAAAAATTTTCTAAGTGCCAACGGCACTAGCGAGCGAATGTGTCCGCTCGG